>NC_046374.1:32010399-32157215 GCF_011125445.2 Fundulus heteroclitus
TGAAGGCTATAACTCGGTGTCCCGCCCCCACTCCATCTGTGATGGCTAGCATGTTGCCTTCAGTCGTTGATTTGATTGGTTAAATTGTATGATGACACATCAAAGATAGTCTAATAGAACGATGGCCACTCGAGGTATATATATAACAAACAAAGACAGCTTCCAGTCCAGGGCGGGCACAGCTGGCTCACAGGGCGGGCACGGCCCCCCAATGCCGGCCCATGCCGCCGGGTCTGACTACACTGCCAGCCCTCATGGGTGTGACGGAGCAATACGCTTGAATCAGGTCAGATACTGAGACCATGACCTTGTGAACACTTAAAAACAAATAAAGAACTTTATAATCAATTTGGAAATTAACTGGAACCCAATGTAGAGATATCTAAACAGAAGTGATAAGTTCTCATTTCTTTGCATCAGTTAAATGACGAGAGAACTTGTTGATTGAAATATAGTGTTAAGTCAGATAAACAGCTTTATATAGTGATGTTCTCTGGATGTTTATTTATTTCTGTTAATAAATTCTTGATCTTGAAGAGAAGTTGTCACTCCTTTATTCCATATGTGTGGAGAGTTTGCTGTTAAAAGAACGTCAGTGGTTGAATCATTCCTTTCAACTATTGTCCTGATATCAGCTGTTTGGGCTGATATTCACCAGACAATACCTAACAGACAGAAAGTTATTTATTAAACATTAACTAACTTAAAACAATGTGTAATAACAACAATAAAGACTAATTTCTCTTTAACATTGTCCTAAAAACATGGCTGGATGAATATTTGGACATGAACCCAATGGGTAAAGGCTTGGTGTCAACCATATATGGCAACTCTGTCAGTTGGCCGTTTGAAAAACCTATGAGAGGAAGAACTAGAGGAATCCTTCATGGATGAAGTCTGGCAGGCTGCAGTTGAAAGAATTCACTCCTCATCAATCTGCATCAGACATGGCCAGCTGCAGTTTAAGGTGCTGCACAGGCTGCACTTTTCTCCAAGTAAAATAGTAAGAATACATCTAATAAGGTTTTTAGAAAACAAGGATCAGGCTACTATAACTCCCAAAATAGCCCATAATAAAGTTTTTATCAAACGTATCACAGAGCACTACAGTAAAAGCAGTAATGCTCCACTTGTGAAAGTAAACCTGTTGGCCTCTCCTTGGCATCAAGACAGCAATTCTTGGTGCTCCACAACCAGACAGGACACGTAAAACACTGACAGAATCAAGGCTGCCAGACAACCGGCGCCACCGGGTCCTCGGACTACCACCAGCAACCAAAGCAGGTGGAGTGTCTTGCTCAAGGGCACAACGACAGAGGATCGGTGTGGGGGTTCAAACTGCCAACCCACCAGTTCCAGGAAAAACTCCAAGCTCCTCCCCCACTGTCCATCAACCATCTGGGAGATCCAGTTTGTTTTGTGGTTCCTGGTGAAAACATCTGTGGACCAACCTGATCAGAAACTGGGATCTGAAGATTTATTTAGTATTTCCCCCAAAGCGGATGAGTTTTACTTTGCCTCCATATCTGACTGTGAAACTGGGATCCTGGCTGAGTTTGTTCCAGCAGCAGGAGCAGCTTTGTGTTTCCTCACAGACCAGCAGACTCTAGCATGAACACTTGACCTAGAGAGTCAGGAGATCTGAACTGGAGCCTCTAGTCAGAGGTTGAAGAAATAGGATGGGAGCACGTAGAGTCAGACTGAGCTGACATTTTGTCTGATAGGAAGCTGATGAATCCACAGAGTTTTGGCCTTTAGCTACAACACAGGACACACAAACAAAGTAAACCAATCCTTACTGTTGATAGGAGCAGCAGTTAATGGAAACCTGCTATCAGTCTCCTCCTTCACAAGGAGCTGCTCTCCTTCCTGACGGGCCCCGGGTTCCTCCTGTTCCTCCTTTGTGTGGAGGAGCTCTGACTCCTGCTGCTCCCCCTCAGGAATCTGTTCTTCAGGAGCCTCTTCTTTAACATCTGCAGCCAACACTGAAACACATTACATGCTTTATGAACAACTAGATCATTACAATGTTACAATGATGGGAAAGATTCAGTTTAGAGAAAAAGATTTGATCAGCAGTGTAGAGAAAACTGAACCTCAGGAACTGACAGTTTCACCCTAGAAATGATCACCGGTAACTTTAGTGTCATTGTGTTGGGAGAATTTTAATGTAATTATTCTGTTAAAAACATTTAATAACGGCTAAATTGGATAGAATAAGACGAGCTATAATGTGACAGTTAAACATCGATATATAAATATATATATATATTTGTTATATGATTATATATTTGTAGCTGATCAATTGAACAGTTAATATATAAAAGGCTTTTTATTAGTTTGTTGCATTTAATGGCACAGTTTTATATTATTAGCTACTTTTTGACCAAGTATTTATTTAGTATGAGTCACTGATTTATTTCTTTATATATTCTAAATGTTGGCAGGATTGGTCCTCCATACTCAACAGCCAGAAGAAAACATGTGACCCTCTTTCTAAACAAGATAAACCAAAAAGCGTTTTTTAGGGGAATTTTTCCAAGCACAAAGAAACGCTTGGTACTAAACGGTGCTACATGCTAAGCTAGCCTTAGCACCTCCTATGCTACATGTTAAGCTAGCATTAGCACCTCCTATGCTACATGTTAAGCTAGCATTAGCACCTCCTATGCTACATGTTAAGCTAGCATTAGCACCTCTTATGCTACATGCTAAGCTAGCATTAGCACCTCCTACGCAGAGCTGCAGGCTTAGCCAGTTTTCTGGGGGAAACCCTGCAGCGAGTTCTGACGAAGAGGAGGAATCCATCAGCTGCTGAAAACGGCTCCTAAACTTTAGCTCCATCCACACAGTTAGCATGAAGAAGGAAATCTCCAAACCTAATCGGTGCAGCAGAACTCTGGGCTGGAAAACATCCCCCATCATTGGTGTCTCCTCTGCTGCGTCCTGCCGCTCTTTGAGCTCCTGCTTCCCTCCAGTTTCTCCGCTGTGCCTCCAGCTGCTGGACTTCTTTCCAGACTTCATCACTTGCAGCAGCTGCTGCTCTCTTTCAGATTCACCAACACTCCTGCTTCTGGCTTCACCTGTGAGAAACGAGAAATCATTCTTCTTCTTCTTCTTCTTCTTCTTCTTTTTTATGGCGGTTGGCAAGCAACTTTTAGATGTGCATTACCGCCATGTACTGGAATGGAGTGTGGATCGGGACGCTAACTTTAAACACCCCCCTCAAAGCAAAACAAAAAACAACTTATATCTTTTCTATCAATTTAGTTTTCTTGAGATAATTAATTAAATAACTTATATCTTTAGAAGTAGAAATTTTTCCTAAAATATCTTGTAAATTTAACTGTAATTTATTTTCTTGTAACCGACTAACTAATTTCCTTCTCTCAACAGAATATTTTGTACAGAACAACAAAACATGTTTTACCGTCTCTTCTTGACCACAAAAATCACAACTTCCATTTCGATGTTTTCCTATTTTAAATAAATTACTGTTTAACCTTGTATGTCCAAAACGCAACCTAGATATTACTGTTTCCTCCTTTCTATTTCGTCCTGTTCTCCTCATTACACCAACTTTTCTTTGAATACTGTACAGCCATCTACCAGTTCTATCTTCCTCCCACTGTCTCTGCCATCTTTCCTTAACCTTTTGTTTAATAATAGATTTGATTTCTTCTTTACTAAATGGAACTAATATATCAATAACACTATATTTTGAAGCTTGTTTTGCATATTTATCTGCCAACTCATTCCCTCTTATTCCTATATGTGACGGTATCCATGTAAATATAACTAATAAACCCATTGCTTGAATTCTATAAGTTATTAACTGAATTTCTAATAAAAGATCCGGTCTACTAATAGCGTGATTATTTTTCAATGAATATAATGAAGAACTTGAATCAGAACAGACTATGCTTCTTAATGGACGGACTTCCTCAATCCATCCTAAAGCTAAAATGATTCCCATCATCTCTCCAGTATAAACTGATACTCCATCAGTAATTCTTTTACATTTTTTAACTCTGAATTCTGGAACAATGAAAGACACACCATTACTGCTATTTGAATTTTTAGATGCATCTGTAAAAACTTGGACATACCCATAGTACTTATTATCTAAATAAGATAATCCATGATTGAATCAAATATGGATCTGAAATGTTTTCTCCTTTCCTTTTCTCCAACAAAGTCAAATCAACAACATTATTATGAAATAGAGACGGGTAAACTGGCGAAAGAGGAACTGTTTGACTAATATTTATATCAGAAAAACCAAAATCTTTTATAATATTTTCTATCTCCCATCCAAAAGAATTTAATTTCTTCTTTTCTTTTTCCCAACTAGATTTTAAAATTTCTTGACATGGATGATTTCCATCATGGCCCTTTAAATTACACCAATAAGTGGTCTTTAACTGTAGTCTTCTAAGATTAAGTGGCATCTCTCCCATTTCTATTAACAAGGCTGAAGTTGGAGTTGTTCTGACGGCTCCTGTACATAACCTCAAGGCTTGATACTGAATACTATCTAATTTTTTTAAAAGTGTTTCTGATGCTGATCCAAATACAATACTTCCATAATCAAATACAGGCCTTATTAACCCAGTATATATTGATTTCAATGCCTTCCTCTCAACGAGAAATCATCTTCTTCTTCTTGATTTTTATTGGCGGTTGGCAAGAAAACATGTGAGCATTACCCCCACCAACTGGTATGGAGTGTGGACCACATGACAAAAAACAAAACAAAAGTATATCCTAATATACAACGTAATCTGTTTCAAAAACTCAAATATAACCTGGTATCCTCTGCTTTCTGATTCCTTTTGCAATAAATTGACAATATTAAGTTTCATTTTCATGTTACTAAGTTTCCTTATTAACTCGTTTCTCTGACTCCAATATTTCCTACAATTCCAAATAACATGTTCCACTGTCTCATCTTCCCCACAATCACATTTCCCTGTCTGATGTTTCCCTATCAAAAATAACGATCTATTCAATCCAGTGTGTCCTATTCTAAGTCGTGAAATAATTATCTCTTCTCTCCTGTTCCTTACTGATCTTCTCATTGGTCCAATTCTCTTTTGTATTTTTTTAAAACCACCTTCCTTTCTTTTCTTCTTCCCATAACTTTTGCTTTTTGTTTAATTAATATCTACCCTTACCTTATCGGTACTCTCCTTAGCCATCCTGTCTGCCATTTCATTCCCCTTAATCTCGTTATGTGCAGGAACCCAAACAAAATTTACTACTAACCCCATCATATTTATTCTGTAAAGTGTTTGTTGTATTTCAATAAATATATCTGATCTACTGTCTGACTGATTATTTTTCAAACTGACTAATGACGAACTAGAATCTGAGCAAATTATAGATTTTAATGGTCTTACCTCTTCCACCCATTGAACTGCTAAAAGCAAAGCTATCATTTCTCCGGTATATACTGAAACGCCATCACTAATCCTTTTTCCTACCTTAATATGAAACTGTGGTATAATAAATGCTATCCCTACCCTATTAGCTGTGTTTTTTGATGCATCTGTATATATTTGTATATAATTATAATATTTATACAAGTGCTCTTGTACTATATATTTATTCATAATTTGATATTTATCTTTTTCCTTCTTTTCTAATAATGAAAGATCAACTTTACCATCAGGAAGTATCCAAGGTGGTATTGTTGTTAACGGAACTGTCTGACATATATCTAACTGATTTAAATTAATTTCATTAACTTTAGCGTTTAAACCCATCCAAAGCTCTTTAATGGTTTCTTTTCCTTTTCCCATCTAGGTTTAAGCACCTCTAATGTTGGATGATCCTTCCTTTGTCCCTGTAAATTTGCACAATAGTTTAATAATAGTTGATCTCTTCTAACTTTAAGAGGCATTTCTCCCATTTCATCCTGTAATGCTGCTGTTGAAGATGTTTTAAAAGCGCCAGTACATATTCTTAAAGCCTGATGTTGAATAATATTTAACTTATGGAGGTTTGTATCTGCTGCTGAGGTATAGACTATACATCCATAGTCAAGTACTGACCTGATTAACCCAGTAAAAATTGCTTTTAATGATTTTCCATCAGCTCCCCACTCTGTTCCAATTAAACACCTCATTATATTTAGTACCTTCCTACATTTATCGATTATTTTTTTAATGTGCACACCCCATGTCATTCTTTCATCAAACCACATCCCAAGAAATTTAAATTGTTTAACTCTTTCCAAATCCTGACCATATCATTTTAAGTTAGCTTTTCCATCAACCCTTTTTCTTGCAAAAAAACATTATTTTAGTTTTCTCTACAGAAAATTTGAATCCCCATTTATATGACCATTTTTCTACAATTGCAATTGCTCCCTGAAGTTTCTTTACAATAAATTCCAAATTTCTTCCTCTTTTCCACATTGCTCCATCATCTGCAAATAACGAGAATCCCATTCCACCCTCGATTTCTTTAAACATATCATTAACTATCACTGAAAATAATAACGGACTTACTATACTTCCCTGTGGTGTCCCGTTTTCTATTTTCAAACTCTCAGAATAATCCTTCCCTATCCTCACTTGTATTTGTCTTTCTTCTAGAAAATTTTTAATCCATCTAAACATATGACCATTTATACCCATTCTTCTAATTTTAATTAATAACCCTTCCCTCCACATCATATCATACGCTCTCTCAATATCAAAAAATACTGCCACAACACTCTCTTTATTCACCTTTGCCTTTCTAACTTCATGCTCTAAGCATAAAACTGGATCCATTGTACCTCTACCTCTCCTGAAACCACTCTGATAAGATGATATAAGTTGCTTGCTCTCCATATAATATATTAATCTTTCATTTATCATTCTTTCCATTATTTTACATAAGTTGGACGTTAAAGCTATCGGCCGATAATTTCCTGGTTTTGACTCATTTTTCCCTGGTTTTCTAATTGGAACAATCACGGCTTCCTTCCAACTCTTTGGCAATTCCCCATCTTCCCATACCCTATTATACATTTCTAATAAAATATGTTTAGAATTTTCACTTAAATTACTAATCATAACATAATAAATTTGATCTTTTCCTGGAGTTGATAATTTATATTGTTTAAAAGCCCTATATAGTTCTGTTATTGTAAAAGACATGTTCAACGGTTCGTTTTTATCTTCAATTTACTGTAATAAATACTTGTTTTCTAAATAGTCTTTTCTCTTCCTTTTTTTCCTTCTTCACTAATATTTTCAGTGCTATGAATTTTAACAAAAGTATTTACTAACATTTTTGCCTTTTCTCTGTCGGTAACTGCTGTTATTTCTCCATCATCTAATATTGGATATCCACTCACTCTTTTAATCCCATTCATCCTTTTAATTGTTGCCCACACCTTAGAAATATCCGTCTCCCTTCCTACTGAATTACAGAAACTCCTCCAATACTCTCTTTTTCCATTTTTAATAATTCTTCTTACATTTGCTTGCAATTTCTTGTAGTTATTCAGATTCTGAAAGTTGTGATTTCTTTTTAATAATTTGAAAGCTTTATTTCGTTTCTTGATAATCTCCTTACATTCTGATGTCCACCAGGGCACCAACCTTCTTTCCCTTCCCCCACCTTTCTTCCTTATGGCCTGATTAGCAGCTTCTAAAATAGCGTTACATATAGAAAAAATGTATTTCATCAATACTACTACTCATATCCACTCTTAACATTTTAATTTCACTAGTGTTCCTAAATGTTTCCCAATCTGCTGACTTAAAACACCATTTCTTTACCCCTTTTATACAATACCTTTCTATATTTAACTTTATTTCAATCATAATAGGATAATGATCACTTCCTATAGTTGTTTTATTAATTACTTGCCATAAACAAACACCTGCTATAGAATTTGAAACTAAATGTTAAATCAATTGCTGACTCTGTATTATCTCTAAAATTAATTCTTGTTCCACTTCCATCATTTAGACAAACCAAATTTTTAACATCCATTATTTCTTCTATTATATCCCCATTTTGATCAGTATGATGACCCCATAGTGTACTATGCCCATTAAAGTCCCCACACCATATAACCTTACCCTCTAAATACACCCCAAGTTCTTCCATTAAATCTATTGAAAGTCTTTTACATGGATTATAGAAGTTCATTATTTTAAATGGCCCATTTACTGTCCAGATTTCTGTAACAATATATTTTAACTCTCTTCCTTTAGCCAATAGTCTAAATTGAATTCCCTGTTTTTTGAATGTTATACACCCTCCTCCAGATCCTCCCTCTCTGTCTCTTCTAATGCTATCATATCCTTTTATAACAAAATCAAGATTTGGTTTAAGCCAAGTTTCCTGAATACATAAAATATCTAAATCTTCTTTAAATTATCTAACAAATCCTTTAAACTCTTGTTCATTTACAATAAGGCTTCTAGCGTTCCATTGTAAGATTTTCAGTTTTTGTCTTCCTGTCCTCCTGCCCCTAGTCTCTTATTTATGTGCTCCCAGGATATGTCCTTTATACCAAAAACCTCTCTGCCCCTTTCACAATTATTTAGATTTTTTTCTGTTTTTTGCTTAACTTGATCCGTACAATTTATGACATATGCAATGAACAACAAAATCTTTTCAACTGTTAGCACATTTTCTGTTCCACTTGGCTGAACTTTCCTTATCACTTCTTTTGGCTTCACTCTTTTTGCAGCTTCTGCATAACTTATATTACTGATGACTTTAACTTGATCAATTTCCATTGCTTTTCTTCTGACCTCACATCCTCCAAAAGTCACTCTGTGTAGTGTTGCCCTCCGCAATTACAGCAAGTTTCCTTCCCATTTTTACATCCATCATAGCTATGCTCTCCTCCACACTTATTACATTATTACATTATTGTGTGTTATATTGGTGGAACATGAAACACAAAGGCTGATCAGATGCTGTAAACCAAAAATATAGAAGCAAAGTTTATTTGAAGATTTTTCTCATCAAGCAAACCCCACCTTTGCATAGGATTACTGTCTATAGGTGTCTTGTTTTTATTAAACAGTACATATTGTTGAAGCTAACAGAGAAACAAAGGTTTTTTTATTGATTTAATTGATTTATCTTCACCAACAACAAAAACAAATAGGGGAGACCGGGGCTAGTTGTCACACGGGTAAGTTGTCACATTGCAATTATCTTCTCCAGCAGAGCGTGCAACCAAAAAGTGGAAAACTAGTTTTCTTCCTTTTCAAGGTCAGGTCTCACGGACTGAGTGAGAAGAGGACAAGACATTGTAAGTTGAAATGAGCACCAATTGACCATTTTCCACTACCAAAAGTAAAAAATTAAAAAATATTAACTCTATATTTTTTAAAATGACCTTCATTCAAATAAAAATGATAGCAGTTATACATATGGACTTGTTAAAGTAGATATTAAGGCATCCGGTCATACTTCAGTCATTGTTTTGATTAAGCCTAACATTAAGATAGAGCTATTCAATTCAATTTCATTTATATAGCGCCAATTCATGAAACATGTCATCTGAAGGCACTTTACAAAGTCAAATTCAATCATATTATACAGATTGGGTCAGATTATACAGATTGGTCAAAAATGTCCTATATAAGGGAACCAGTTGATTGCTTCAAAGTCCCGACAAGCAGCATTCACTCCTGAAGAAGCATAGAGCTACAGGGAGAGTCGTCTGCATTGTTGATGGCTTTGCAGCAATCCCTCATACTGAGCAAGCATGAAGCGACAGTGGAGAGGAAAACTCCCCTATAACAGGAAGGAAAACCTCCAGCAGAACCGGGCTCAGTATGAACGGTCATCTGCCTCGACCCACTGGGGGTTACAGAAGACAGAGCAGAGACACAACAAGAGAAACAAAAAAGCACAGAAGCACACATTGATCTAGTAATCTGTTCTACATTAGATGGTAATAGTCGGTCAGCTGTCTTCTCTGGATGATGTCACAGTTAACAGAACGCCAGACCAGGTGTACCTTCTATGAAGAAAAAAGAGAGAGCAAAAAGTTAAAAGCTGAAATGACAACAGTCATTTCAATGCAATGCAATGCTAAACTGGAGAACAGTAGAAATCAGTAGAGTGAGGAAAAATAGGCCCTGATGTCCTCCAGTAGCCTAAGCCTATAGCAGCATAACTATAGAGGTAGCTCAGGGTATGTTATAAGAATTATTATTCTGAAGTCACTATGGCCTCACACCACTCGGACAGAGGAGGCCTGGAGACCTGATGTCTGTGTATAAGATCCACTGTTTTCTGATTGCAAGGCCAAATGCTGCAGCTGCTGAGGGATACTGATTGTTTACGATAGACTGTCTTTGTTTTGTCTCATGGGAAGGCCACGGTGCAGTATTAGGGGAAGCCCGAAAAGCGACACAGACAGAGACAGGGCAGACACAGACCGCAGCGGAACCGTGGGGTGCGATTACTTTCTATCTATGTGAATCTCTGCTCTGTTTCTCAATAAAGTGCTGGAACGTCATACCACCGTCTCGTCATTTAGTAAAGATGGGAACTCAGTTACTATTGCTTAGAATTCCACCCAAAACTCCCATAACAATTTGGCGTCACGAACAGGATCTCCGACCGACGAGCCGGGGAGTCCGGGGACAGGAGCTGCTTTGGCCGGCCCGGAGAGGTTATCCGGCCTCTGGTACCCCGAATGGATTTTCAAGGGACGCGGAGGAGCTCCTGGTCTCGGAGCGTCTCTGGGCGTCGGCGCGAAGATCCGAACCTTTCTTTCATGAGACGGTAAGGGGATTATTTTCCAGCTCTTTTAAAAACAAACGCAATTGGTCAAAAATGCTTGCAAGCTTTTAAATTTTAAACCCCATTTTAAAGTATACCTCAAGAAATTTTAAAATTTAAAACTGTAAACCTAAAAGGTAGTAAAAGTAAAAGCCGGTAGAAATAATGAATTATATTTAATCCTTAAGGCAAATAAAACAGGGTTCGCAATACCGAACGGTGACTAAGGTTTAAACATTAAACTAAAATTCAAAATTTAATTAGAATACGTTTTCAGCTGAAATACGGACTTTCCCACAAGGGGGGAGGAGGGGCAGAGTGATTTTCACCTGGAGAACAGGTGACCGGCTGAGCAGTTTGCAGCTGGTCCATTAAAGTCCTCTTGTCTTGGGTTTGTGCAAGAGGCTGTCCACTTCTGTTGTGGATGAAAGCGGCAGGGATGCTTAAGTCCTTGACTGTTGCGAAGACGTTTGCAGCTTTGATAAGTGGGGACCCCGACCATTATACCAAAAAGCCGACCATCAGATGTGAGGCCTTTCATTTTAGTTGGTCGATCGTGCTAAGGACAAGTAGAAAATAACAATAAAAACACAAAAAAAGGATAAAATAAATAAAAACAAACAAAAAAAAAGTCTGGATGCAGAAGAGTCCGTGTAATGGGTAAAAGGCAGAGTTTCTCAGGGTCAAGCCTAGCCCCAGGGTGAGACGTTCGATTTCATGCTGAAAAACGTAGGGGCCCAGACGCATGACATGCATAAATGATTTGAAATGATTTGATTAAACATGCAGATTTCTCACATAGGGGTTATTATTATTATTACTGTTATTTTATTTTATTGCAGTACTGCTACTAAATAATAAAAATAAAATTTAGAAAAAAAGAAAAGCGAAAATTGAATAAAATGAATAAAAACAGAAAACGGAAACGAAACTAAAAAGGCGTTGCACCGGGGAAGCGTTTACGTGGGGACCGATTAGGCATTTCCGTTGTGGATAAAATTGGTCTAAACTGCTAATAGCGACGTATAACTTTCAAAAATGGGTAAGCGTCCAAGTGTCTGCGAGACACAGAGTTGTATCCTTGCGGGACTGAAGCGTAAAACCGCGTGTGGACGAAGCATCGGGGGGTCGTAACCAGCGCACGCTCTCCACCTTTTAAACTAAGCGGGAACTTAACGCGTTGAAAACATCTTTCGGCGTTGACGTTTAAAAATTATGAAAAACATAGAACTATTTAAGATGGTGAAAAAGCAGGCCTGCACGTGTTTATCTGTCTGAATGTCATCGTTTGTATGTAACCGTACGTGTGTATGTATCTATGTGACTAAACGTTCGTCTGTGTGAATTAATTCGGGGTAAAAGTAATGTTCATGGTTTCAGAATGTTCATTTGTTTTGGGAGAACTGCAGCTCCGTAATTCAAATGACATTTTAAGCATGGACTATGTTAACAATAGAGGTAAAGTAAAAGAGAGATTTAAATAACAAAGTTTGTTTTTTAACATTAAATATCAGGACCATATTAAATTGATACACGGAGAGATTAACATGGCTTGAACGGAAATATTTCAGCTTTGTTAGAAATTGGAAATAAGCTTTACATAAGCTTGTTAAGTTTACTGTTTTACAAATTTAGGCTGAGATCCTATCACTTGTTTTTTAGCCCTAAAGTAATTTAAAATTACAGAGATCTCATTGCTTATAATAATAATGATTCATCACAAACCAGTCCAGTTGAAAGAAGTTTAGAAATACAAGATTTTTGATTTAAATAGATGAGGAAAAACTGCTTTGAACAAACCTGTATGGAACTAAATTTGAATTGCTTTTCTAAGGGTTTTCTATTCATTTATTTTATTTTTTACTTGGAATTTGAATGCAACTAATGAGAAATGTTGAAAAGCGTCAAAATATCAGAAGGCCACGTTACACGCGTCAACAGTTACACAATCATCTGATGTTATTACTTATGCTGCGCTGAGGCGAACCTCAGAGGGACAGTATAACCTGAGAAGGACAATAGATATGATAAACAAATCTGACCATGATTTAAACATCTGAATGTTATGGCAAGGCTGGGTCTGTGTGTTCTGGCCTGGGGGCACGAAAACTATGTCAGAGGGAAAAATAAAATAAAGCCAGCTTCTGAGGGTTAAATTCTAATTCTAATCTTGGTTTGTTTTGGGTAGCCTTCTCAATGTGCTGAATTATGGGGAAAACTCTTATCATTTATAGAGAAACACTAGAAGCTCAAAAAACTAAAAGGGAACAATCATTGCTTTAAAGTTTCACCCTTGACCAATTAGGTTTGATAAGGTATATATGAATAAAAGTATTACTAACAGCAAATACACATGGTCAAAGGACCAGAAGGATATCAAAAAGGTTTGTAATAAGTCAAAAACCTATGTCATATTGGAAAAGACATAATTGTGCTCCTTGGAAAACAATTTTGTTTTAGTTTTTTTTGGTTCATTTCTTTCGTTTTTTTGTTTTCTTTCTTTTGGAGGTGTTTTGAACAGAGTTTCAAAGGAAAGGTAAAGAATAGAAACCTTCCCAGGATCAGAGAAAAAAAAGGGAAAAACATCACTTTAAAGGGACACTAAGGGGACCAGGATTTTAACTGCATGCTATTAACACTCTTGTTTTTCTCTGAGTTATTGCTTTCAGATTAAAGGAGACGCCACCTTTCTGCCAACAGAACACTCTGAAAAGACAGTGCTAGCAGTGCGGTAAGGAGTTATAATCAGATTTGGACACTAAATTATACTTAGTTTTAACCAAGTTATGCCAGATCTTCCAGCAGGAAAGGTGGTGTCTTAAAGATGTTTGTTGCTTTCTGCTATTAACAGCTCTATCTTTCTGCTTCTTTTTCTTTGCAAATAAACCTGGTCAATATGATAGGATTGTGCTAACATAGAGATTTAGTCTCATTTTAGACATTCTCAGATGCGAGAGAATGCAGAAACAGTGCCGCAGTGCCATGGGGGCTGATCCTTGGGACAAGGACTAAAGGTGATGTCATTGACTTCAGCCTGATCCAGTTTTGAGTTTTATTTTGTCAGAGACAAAGTTTGATTTTTATTTATTTTTTTATCCTTTTATTTCTTTTATGTTTGTCATGTTAGAGGGAAAACTGTAGTTAAAATGTTTATGACTGTTTTGCTGTAATTTCTTTTCAACCTATGGAGCGTTTTCTTTGGCAAAAAATGCTGGCAGAATTCATTCTGTTTGCAGGCATGAGGACTGGAGGATGGACTGTTGAAGGGAAGGAGAATGTTTGGCTGCTGATCTCAGACATTGGACTGGAAAAGGACATTGAA
The DNA here is from genome assembly GCF_011125445.2 of Fundulus heteroclitus. Classification (NCBI taxonomy): domain Eukaryota; kingdom Metazoa; phylum Chordata; class Actinopteri; order Cyprinodontiformes; family Fundulidae; genus Fundulus; species Fundulus heteroclitus. The sequence continues at coordinate 32,024,480 of NC_046374.1, forward strand.
GGACTATGACTGAGGCATCGGACAACCTTCGACAAAAAACACAGATGAGTTCTGCAGACACGACTTCATGCATTTCACTTCAGATTTTGTTGTACACAATTAAAACAAAACACACATTACGAAACACATTAAGATTATGTAAAGGTGAAAACTTTTAAAGAAGCACCTTGATGGAATCATGGAGCAACTTAATAAATTAAGTGGGTATTATATCAACAGTTAAATAAATAAATGAATTAATTCGTTTTCACTATATAGGTAGAGTAATCTGAACTTTTAAATAGCATTTCATTTAATAAACATCTTAAGAGTAAGCTGATTTCTGCTACTCTGGCAGGCTTCAGTTTAAGCAAAGAAAAGGTTACTGGCTAAAATGGGTAATGTTGCAATAAAATTAGCATAATGACACATCCTACTAACTAACATGGGTAAATTTAGGATTAAAGCATCAGGGTACAATGGTTACAATATTTATGGAGATTTAATATCTTCAACTAGAACACAAATAACTCAAAAGTCTTTTTAACCAGTTAACCCGTTAACCTGAGGGCTTTTAGATCAGGATAATGTAATGGTTATCGTCTTACATACAGAAAATAAGTAAGATTATTTTAATTAGATTAGATTATGGGGACATTTTGGATCTGGTCAGGATGGTTGGGGGGCTGTGATGATAAAAGGGTAACAGCTTGAAGGTGATATCAATGAATGAAGGTTTTCTCTGAGGAACATCAAAGCAGCAAATACATCCCACATTGGAACTCCTGTTGTGTAAAGAACATCTTGAACGGGACGTAAGGTGAGATCCTTACAACGAGAGACGTTCCACACAGGGGGGTGTGGAGACCCCTGGGGCATGGCACCCAGGACGAGCTGTTGTGGACTTGACACAGCTGGTGGAACCAGAGAGACGACGAGGTGGTCCCACAGGTTACCTGACACCTAACACTGACTGTAAAGGGTTCTGGGTTTTCAGGGTTGCTGAAAACAGAAAGCTTCAGAGAACCTTAACCCTTCCTGACCAGGCACTCAGAATACATAGATCATAGATCAGATTGCAGAGGCCTAGACAAATAGGAACGCAGAGACGCGTTCACCCAAGAACTTCTTAATAAAAGTCCTTAATCCTCAGTTTAAGAAAATAAATAATCACAATGTACACAATGTATGGTTTACTTTATTTTAGGATTAATTTGGGAACTAATTCTGATTTGCTTAAGTAGCTTTAGTTGGTCTACAATGTTAGAGCGTTTTCAAAAAACTCCTGTTCTCTCCTGCTCTCTGCTTTGTTTTGTGTTGTAGAACCTTGGCATCCTTGAACAGTAACAGCATGGTATAAATATTTTGTCTTTTCTGTGCAGAACAGCACCTCACTTAAAAAAAAAAAGAGGGAGAGAGGGAAAAGGCTTTCACATGGAAAGGCTTTCTTTTTCTCAGTTGGGTTTTCAAAATAAATGGGAAATGTCATGAAACGAATATGTTGATGAAATTATGTTGCAGAGAACTTCAACTGTCAGACAACAACAGTTAAGACACACATTAAAAGCATTCTGCTAAGAATTATTATGAATTTACTGCAGATACATTTAAACGTAAAGATTACTATTTTAATTAATAATTAAATTGCAGAATTCTGAGAGCTAAATAATTGTGCACAGAAATATCTTGAATGTGAAAGTGCTTGGAGGATGTTTTAATAAATGACACATGAAAGGGGTTTTGATAAGAACACTAATTACACCTTGTTTCTGTTCTCCAGTGGAAACGGACTCGTGTCTGCAGACCATCTTCACAAAGTGTTTTATTAGAGAGAAATGCAAAATAAAATGCTCAGTGCCCATCCAGAACTGAACGCTTATTACCATCCAGCTCAATCGTCCAGCCTGCGAGGAGGAACCAAGAAGAGGACTGGGGATGAAGAAGCCAGAGAACTCTGATTCCTTATTCTTCAACGGGAGGAGTTGCCTGAAGAGACCCTAAGCGCGATTAGATTATTTTCTGCCTTGTGCCTGAATGGCCTGAAGGCTTCCTTAACTTTGCGTTCTTGACGTTTAGAACTCTTCTGATATTGTGTTGCTGTTTGTTTAACTGCTCTGTTCCACTGACTCACATGTTTGATTTTTTTGTGTTATGAGATCTACACTTTAATATTACATCATGTTGATCAATATGGTTTTATGGTAAAAAATGGAAACTGTTTGCTTCAGACACACAAGGATCTATGGTTTATGCACCTTTTGATTTGATATAGGAAGAACCAGGATCGGATTGGCTCTAAAGATCCTTTAATATTAGCTGGTAATGATAACACTTAGATTCAATACAGGGTTTTCAGGCTCAGATTGGCCGAGAGCAGATCTCCCTGGGAGGGGGGCCTTGCCAGTTTTTACTGCCCCCTAGGGGTAGCTTTTTCTGGGGTTCCCCTGCCCGCACTGAACCTCTCCTGCCTTTGCTCCTGGTGTTGTAATTTTGGAGTGGTGGATTATTGTCCATCGTAGGGGTGAGTGGAGAAAGGTGAGTAGGAGGGTATTCAGGGTGGGGAAGAGTAGACGGATTCGACCTTGGTTACTGAACAGGGTTTAGCTTACCATAGTCTAATGTAATTTTAAAATAATGTGCGCATAGGTACCTAAAACAGGCCTTACCTAATTAGATGAATCCTAAATTGTGGACAAAAGCTAAATCTTTGATCTTGTGTGTTAAAGCTCTATGAAGCATTCATGTTGATCTGTACTAAAAGTTCCAGCACTACCCAGTTCCAACACGGGAACCCTTTGGGTACCACTTTACGAGTTTACAGAAATGGTTCCTCTGTGCTTTGTTCGCATTTTCAAGTGATGGGTCATCTTGTTTTGTCTTGATGTTGACGACGCCATCATCAAAAAAAAAAAAAAAAGAGAGGAATGTTATAAGAATTATTATTCTGAAGTCACTATGGCCTCACACCACTCGGACAGAGGAGGCCTGGAGACCTGATGTCTGTGTATAAGATCCACTGTTTTCTGATTGCAAGGCCAAATGCTGCAGCTGCTGAGGGATACTGATTGTTTACGATAGACTGTCTTTGTTTTGTCTCATGGGAAGGCCACGGTGCAGTATTAGGGGAAGCCCGAAAAGCGACACAGACAGAGACAGGGCAGACGCAGACCGCAGCGGAACCGTGGGGTGCGATTACTTTCTATCTATGTGAATCTCTGCTCTGTTTCTCAATAAAGTGCTGGAACGTCATACCACCGTCTCGTCATTTAGTAAAGATGGGAACTCAGTTACTATTGCTTAGAATTCCACCCAAAACTCCCATAAAAGGGTAACATAAACCACTCTAACTATAAGCTTTGTCAAAAAGGAAAGTTTTAAGATTAGTCTTAAAAGTAGCATTAGCAAAAAAAAAAGCTAGCATTAGCAAACGTGGTCATTTGGGGCAACTTGTCACATGTAACAACTTACCCCAAAATTATAATTTTCAAAAATAATTTAAATCAATACGTTCTAATAAATATTTTACATTATTTTTTACAGAAAAAAAAAGCGATTTAAAAGAGAGGACAAAGTGAGAAGATGGTCAGGAGTTATAAAAAAAAGCAGAGCATGGCCGTGCAGCACCTGACGTGATGCTGAGGGCAGTCAGGCAGGTGACCCTGGGTCACAAGTCGAACAGGAGTACAGCGAAGGACTTTAATGTCAATTCGTACTTTGGGGTGATACTGTAAAACATTCACACCAGCGGAAATTCAGGGTCAGACAGCTATCAATCAATGTTTCATAATATTTCATTTTATTTCATTTTATTTCATGTTATTTCATACGATGCATGTGCTTCTGGCAATTCAATCTATATAAGCAATGCCAAAACTGCAACTCAGATGAGGAGTCTGACTCGTGAGATTTTCTTTTGTTCTGTTGTTTGTATTCAAAGTTTAAGTGTCAGTTTCGGAATGCATGTTGCATATTATTTCATGTTATTTCATAAATAGTAAAAGTGAGTTATTGTCATTTATCCACTTAACATTAAAAAAATAACAACAAAATTAATTTTGCCCTTTTTTTTGGTCACAAAACCCTGTGCGACATCTTACCCCATACAGTGTGACAACTTACCCTTTGGGGGGGCAACTTGTCACATGGTGACAATCTCCATTAGATTGGTTATAACTCTGCACAGGAATATATATGAAAAATACCCGAATACAAAATATATACCTGAGACTGCTCTTTCATCTGGTACATATGTTTTTTATATATGGTGTTTTGATTCCAATATTTATGTATGAGTGTAAAAGGTGTAACAACTAGCCCCGGTCTCCCCTATTTGTTTTTGTTGTTGGTGAAGATAAATCAATTAAATCAATAAAAAAACCTTTGTTTCTCTGTTAGCTTCAACAATATGTACTGTTTAATAAAAACAAGACACCTATAGACAGTAATCCTATGCAAAGGTGGGGTTTGCTTGATGAGAAAAATCTTCAAATAAACTTTGCTTCTATATTTTTGGTTTACAGCATCTGATCAGCCTTTGTGTTTCATGTTCCACCAATATAACACACAATAATGTAATAATGTAATAAGTGTGGAGGAGAGCATAGCTATGATGGATGTAAAAATGGGAAGGAAACTTGCTGTAATTGCGGAGGGCAACACTACACAGAGTGACTTTTGGAGGATGTGAGGTCAGAAGAAAAGCAATGGAAATTGATCAAGTTAAAGTCATCAGTAATATAAGTTATGCAGAAGCTGCAAAAAGAGTGAAGCCAAAAGAAGTGATAAGGAAAGTTCAGCCAAGTGGAACAGAAAATGTGCTAACAGTTGAAAAGATTTTGTTGTTCATTGCATATGTCATAAATTGTACGGATCAAGTTAAGCAAAAAACAGAAAAAAATCTAAATAATTGTGAAAGGGGCAGAGAGGTTTTTGGTATAAAGGACATATCCTGGGAGCACATAAATAAGAGACTAGGGGCAGGAGGACAGGAAGACAAAAACTGAAAATCTTACAATGGAACGCTAGAAGCCTTATTGTAAATGGACAAGAGTTTAAAGGATTTGTTAGATAATTTAAAGAAGATTTAGATATTTTATGTATTCAGGAAACTTGGCTTAAACCAAATCTTGATTTTGTTATAAAAGGATATGATAGCATTAGAAGAGACAGAGAGGGAGGATCTGGAGGAGGGTGTATAACATTCAAAAGACAGGGAATTCAATTTAGACTATTGGCTAAAGGAAGAGAGTTAGAATATATTGTTACAGAAATCTGGACAGTAAATGGGCCATTTAAAATAATGAACTTCTATAATCCATGTAAAAGACTTTCAATAGATTTAATGGAAGAACTTGGGGTGTATTTAGAGGGTAAGGTTATATGGTGTGGGGACTTTAATGGGCATAGTACACTATGGGGTCATCATACTGATCAAAATGGGGATATAATAGAAGAAATAATGGATGTTAAAAATTTGGTTTGTCTAAATGATGGAAGTGGAACAAGAATTAATTTTAGAGATAATACAGAGTCAGCAATTGATTTAACATTTAGTTTCAAATTCTATAGCAGGTGTTTGTTTATGGCAAGTAATTAATAAAACAACTATAGGAAGTGATCATTATCCTATTATGATTGAAATAAAGTTAAATATAGAAAGGTATTGTATAAAAGGGGTAAAGAAATGGTGTTTTAAGTCAGCAGATTGGGAAACATTTAGGAACACTAGTGAAATTAAAATGTTAAGAGTGGATATGAGTAGTAGTATTGATGAAATAATTTTTTCTATATGTAACGCTATTTTAGAAGCTGCTAATCAGGCCATAAGGAAGAAAGGTGGGGGAAGGGAAAGAAGGTTGGTGCCCTGGTGGACATCAGAATGTAAGGAGATTATCAAGAAACGAAATAAAGCTTTCAAATTATTAAAAAGAAATCACAACTTTCAGAATCTGAATAACTACAAGAAATTACAAGCAAATGTAAGAAGAATTAAAACCGCAAGCGGTGATGAGCGGCCCTCGCAGCAAAGCGCCGCTCTGGCCTATTGGCCACCGCTGGGATTTGCGCACCGCCGGCCGCCCGCCACCGCAGATGCTGTCACGCATTTTGCCCGCCCGTCCACTGGGCGATTCACACGAACGTGTTCGGCAGCGCTACCCCACGACTCACAAAAAATCTGGTGCAGATCGCTCAATGCAGCGAGGAGATACAGCCGTTGAATAATGATAATGCATTTGGCCATCGGACCGGACTAAATCGTTCGGCGGGCCGATTGGCCACCGCCGAACGATTAAATATGAACCCAAAACGTTTCTAACTGTTTTTACCATGGATTTCCTCTGACTAATAATTAATTTATATCTTATTTGTGTAATGTATTCACGACATGAATTCCTTGCTGTCTTAACAAAAGGCAGAACAACTATAACGTTACTTTCTATAATTATTACAGGTTCTGCTGAGATGTCATATTCTGGAGAGTGCTTAGACACCCTGACACACAAATATGTATTAACTTCATTTCATGTGCACTCGTGAACTTGTTTTAGTGGATTTAGTTTTCTTGATGTACTGTAGAGCGTGATGAGGTCTGTTGTGGTATTGTGTGCACTGGATTGAGGGGACAGTTGGTGTTGTCTGTCAAACCCAATCTTCTTAAGCTGCAAATTCAGTAAAGTTACAAGTTTTCTTGCAACCTCTCATATGGAACTAGTCTAAAAAATAAATAAACTGATAATTAGAAGATCAGTTTGTACATCCACACCAACTCTAGAACCAAAGCCGTATTCAGCTGGAACTTATCCTGACAAAATGTCCCAATTCAGCCAAATAAACTCCAAAAGCTTAGAGGAGATCATTCAGCAGCTAAGTTCCTCCTCATGCTGTCTTGATGCTCTACCCACAGTTTTCCTTAAGAAAGTTTTGCCTGTCATAGCGTCTGATTTGACTCAGATAATAAACACGTCCCTTCTGTCAGGTGTTTCCCCCCAGTCCCTAAAAACAGCAATTATCAAACCACTGTTAAAAAAGAACAATTTAGACAAACTACTACTCCAGAACTACAGGGCCATCTCAAACCTCCCCTTTATCAGTAAGATTATTGAAAAAGCTGTGTTTCAACAATTAAACACCTTCTTAACAACGACCAGCCGCTTTGATGTTTTCCAGTCTGGCTTCCGTGCTCACCACAGTACAGAGACCGCCCTTATCAAGGTGTTTAATGACATCCATATAAATACAGACTGCGGAAAAAACCACCATGCTGGTTCTGTTGGACCTCAGTGCAGCATTTGATACTGTTGATCACTCCATTCTGTTAGAGCGCCTGGAGAACTGGGTCGGCCTCTGTGGTACAGCTCTCCACTGGTTTAAATCCTACTTAAAGGACAGGGACTTTTTTGTATCAGTAGGTAACTTTACATCGAAGATTACAAAAATCACATGTGGGGTTCCCCAAGGGTCCATCCTGGGTCCCCTCCTATTCAATATCTACATGCTCCTCTAGCTCAGATCATAAGAAACAACAACATCAGCTACCATAACTATGCAGACGACACACAGCTCTACATCACCATGTCACCAGGTGTCTATGAACCAGTTCAAGCACTGAGTAAATGCCTAGAAGAAATCAATACGTAGATGTGCCAAAATTTTCTTCAGTTGAATGAAAACAAAACAGAAGTAATAATTTTTGGACCAATAGAGGAGAGATCAAAGGTTAGCACACAGCTTCAGTCGCTTCAGCTAGGAACCACTGATGAGGCCCGAAATCTGGGAGTAGTGATGGACTCAGACCTGAACCTCCAAAAGCATCTAAAGACAGTTACAAGGTCAGATTTCTATCACCTGAAAAACATTTCCAGGATTAAAGGACTGATGTCTCAGAAGGATCTGGAAAAACTAATCCATGCGTTTATATTTAGTAGAATTGATTACTGCAACGGTGTTTTCACAGGCCTGCCTAAAAAGTGGATCAGACAGCTGCAGCTGATCCAGAACGCTGCTGCCCGCGTCCTCACTAAGACTAAGAAAGTAGAGCACATCACCCCAGTTCTAAAGTCCTTCCATGGCTCCCTGTATATCAGAGAATAGACTTTAAAAACTTCTGTTCGTCTATAAATCCCTGAATGGCTTAGCACCTAAATACATCAGACTTGTTATCAGTGTATTAACCATCCAGACCATTACGGTCTTATGGCTCTAGCCTACTCTGCATACCTAGAACCAGAACTAAACAAGGAGAAGCAGCATTTAGTTCCTATGCTCCACTGATCTGGAACAAACTTCCAGAAAATTGTAAAAGTGCGGAAAGCCTGAGTTCTTTTAAATCAAGATTAAAAACACATTTGTTTAGGATTGCCTTCAACTGTTCTAGTTAACTGAATCACCACTTTTTGGTTCTTTTTTCTATCTACATTTTATTCCTACTTGCTTTTATTTTGTTTTATTTTGCTATATTTTAATCATGTAAAGCACTTTGCATTGTCTTTGTACTGAATTGTGCTATATAAATACATTTGCCTTGCCTTGCCTTACTGAACAAGACAACTTGGTTTGTGGTTTATTTGTGGTCTCTTGCTGCCACCTGGTGGACAGGTTTGAGCAAATAATGCTGTCAAAAGATTAAAAATATATGGTTTGATGTGACTTCCCCACGTCACCACGCCGCCCTGCTCCATGGAATCCACTTGGGGCTGGAATCCACAACACACCAATATGTCTTCTGTCTCTTGACACAGTTTCATGTTGATTAGCTCAGAGGGGTAACATAGCGACTGCTTACAACAAAACATGACACTTCCTGTTGTCAGGGGGCGTGGCCTAAGCAATGTCATCATTTGACCATTGGATATTAAAGAAGACCTAGTGGTGATCAACTACTGAAAGTTTGGTGGCTCTGTGAGTTTTTGTGTATGAAATATAACAGTTTTGTGTTTCATGGCGAGTAGGTGAACTTTGACCCCTGCCAACGCCCCTTCAGCATGCTCAAAAACTCACCGTTTTGATAACTTTTAATTGGCCATGCCTTATGATCAGACTGACCGAGTTTCAAGCCGCTCACTCAAAATCTCTAGGAGGAGTTCGATCAAATACCAATGCTGTAACTGTCAAAATTGAGGTCAAAATCAGACCTTCAATCTAAAATGGCCGACTTCCTGTGATTTTTGCACTATGACATTAATTGTAAATTCTGAGCGTCTTGGTGAGCTCTACCACTGTACCAAATTTCATGTCTCTACGATGAAGTAAGTGAATAGCAAAGGGTCCTTTGAAAATTGCTAGGTGGCGCCGTTGAGGCATTTTTCTTTTGATTTTTGTGACGACCTTAAAATACAAAATTTTTAAACAGTCACCTTGTATCTGCAAAGTTTGGTGAGTTTTTGAAAATGAGAAAGCCCCCAAAAAGGCCCCTCTTTAGGGGGGCAGAATAATAATAATAATAATTAAAACCGCAAGCGGTGATGATCGGCCCTCGCAGCAAAGCGCCGCTCTGGCCTATTGGCCAACGCTGGGATTTGCCCACCGCCGACCGCCCGCCACCGCAGATGCTGTCACGCATTTTGCCTGCCCGTTCACTGGGCGATTCACACGAACGTGTTCGGCAGCGCTCCCCCACGACTTACAAAAAATCTGGTGCAGATCGCTCGATGCAGCGAGGAGATACAGCCGTTGAATAATGAAAATGCATTTGGCCACCGGACCGGACTAAATCGTTCGGCGGGCCGAATTCGGAAGGCGGGCCGTAGCTTTGACACCCCTGGTTTAAACATTAGTATACCAATTTAATCAAAGGTATCTTACTAGCTGTTAATCCAGCTTAATGTGAAAAGTTAACAAAACCATTTTAGTTTTTTAAAGTTACTTGCTATTTCATGTGTTTAAGGATTTTGTTTCTTGCATTAAGACAGCTTTTATAAAAGTTTAGCATCTAAATTTGTGGATACACACCCAAAAGTAATGTAAAAGTAACACTTTAGCAATTGGACTATTGCTAAAGGAACACTTTAGCAATATCGCGGGGGGTAGCAGCTTTATAAAGGGGGCCCAGACGTCCCTCTCCCCGGCCACTTGGGCCAGCTTCTCTGGGGGAATCCCAAGGCGTTCGCAGGCCAGCCGAGAGACATAGTCCCTCCAGCGTGTCCTGGGTCTTCCCCTGGGCCTCCTCCCGGTGGGACGTGCCCAGAACACCTCTCCAGGGAGGCGTCCAGGAGGCATCCTAACCAGATGCACAAGCCACCTCAACTGGCTCCTCTCGACGTGGAGGAGCAGCGGCTCTACTCTGAGTCCTCCCCGGATGACAGAGCTCCTCACCCTATCTCTAAGGGAGAGCCCAGACACACTACGGAGAAAACTCATTTCAGCCGCTTGTATCCGGGATCTCGTTCTTTCGGTCACGACCCAAAGCTCGTGACCATAGATGAGGGTAGGAACGTAGATCGACCGGTAAATCGAGAGCTTCGCCTTTTGGCTCAGCTCTCTCTTCACCACAACGGATCGGTACAGCGCCCGCTTCACAGCAGACACCACACCAATCCGCCTGTCGATGTCCCGCTCCATCTTCCCCTCATTCGTGAACAAGACCCCAAGATACTTGAACTTCTCCACTAGAAGCTGGCTCTTTGGACTTTCCTTTTTTAAAAAGCTTCTAGTTAGAGTGGCTCATGTTACCCTGAGCTACCTCTATAGTTATGCTGCTATACGTTTAGGCTACTGCAGGACATCAGGGTCTATTGTTCTTCAATTTTGAATGACTGGTTTAATTTCAGCTTTTAACTTTTTGATTTTTCTTTTTTCTTCATAGTAGGTACACCTGGTCTGGCGTTCTGTTAGCTGTGGCATCATCCAGGGAAGACAGATCACCCGCTACTACCATCTAATGTAGAACTTCTGTGCTTTTTTGTCTCTCTTGTTGTGTCTCTGCTCTGTCTTCTGTAACCCCCAGTCTGTCGAGGCAGATGACCGTTCATACTGAGCCTGGTTCTGCTGGAGGTTTTTCCTTCCCGTTAATGGGGAGTTTTTTTTCCCGCTGTCGCTTCATGCTTGCTCAGTATGAGGGATTGCTGCAAAGCCATGGACAATGCAGACGACTCTGCTCTACGCTTCTTCAAGAGAGAATTCTACTTGTCAAGACTTTGATGCAATGAACTGGTTCCATTATATAGGAATTTTTTTGACCAATGTGTATAATCTGACCCAATCTGTATAATCTGATTGATTTTGACTTTGTAAAGAAAGTGCCTTGAGATGACATATTTCATGAATTGGCGCTATATAAATAACATTGAATTTAATCATCTCTTTAGACCACGTAAACTATCACATTTTATGAGACAGTTATCTCATTTTAAAGATATAATCATCTAACGTTATTACTCTTAGCAAGTTAAAGCTCCATACAAATTTTAGACCAGCTTTTAGTTCCACTCTTTTATTATGCACATCTAGGCTACCTATAAATATAAAGTATGGCATGCCAAAAAAAAATTTAAACAAAAGGCAATTTTAGTAATTGCCTTGCAATTTTATATCTAAGCATTAAAAATGTGTAATATTCTGGTTTCTGTTCGGGGTTTATTTTTGAGTCATTTTACTCTCCTGGGGTCCGTTCTTCGTACGTTGCTTAAAACATCCAAGATCAAATGAGACATCCAAGATGATTTCATCCGGCTAATCATGATCCAGCTAATTGGGTTCTTCCAACACACCTGTTGTTTATGATTAGTATCGCTGGATTGAGTTATCTGAGACAACTGCGCGTTCATGCGTTTGTTTAAAAGGGGAAATGTATCGATAGTAGAAACAATGATCAGCAGCGCTGCTATTGGCTGTTCAGCATGGCCAAAGAACGCCCACAGTTTTTCTCTCAAGCAGAACACGAGCTTTTAATGGAAGGTTATGCCGAATTTGAGTCATTAATTAAAACAACAAGGAACACCTCAAAGTCTGCTAAAGCCAGGAGAGAAAGTTGGCAAAAAGCAGCAGATAAATTAATGCGTAAATACTGTCCATGGTAGATGTTTCTATTACATTCTACAGCATGAATTTTTGCATTTTAATAATTTGATATTATTTGTTCTTTTATATCAGAGCCTCCACGGGACCCACTAGAACATGGGAACAAGTAAAAGTGAAATACAAGAATATTCTACAAAATGGTAGCCTTTAATTATTACACTTTATTTTAAAAAGGCACTTGTTATGTCAAGAGATCCAAATTTCAGTGTCATTCCTTAGATACGGGAAGTAAAGACGCGTGCAAACTGGGAATTTTAACATAAAAAATCTTTATCCATAAAAAATGAAAATTTTCCTTTTCCAAGTCATACACAGTTTACACGGTAAAACTGTATTGCTCCGTGTCTAGATAATCCATCCATAGTTTTTTCTAATACAATGTACGGCTCGACAGGAAGCAAGCCTTTCAAAGTAAACTAAACTTCACAATAAAATGGCCCGAACAAATCTTCTTACTGAATATGATAAAAATAAAAAGCAAACTATCATACAAATAACTTAAATATTTTCTATTTATGGCTCTAACACCACTTTTTCCTCTTTAAAAGCCACTGTTAAATTATGTGTTTGTCTGTTTATAACAGCCACCAAGAAAAATCTCTCTACACTGTCGCGCTGCGCTAAAGGATCCTGTCTATTGCGCAATACGCAATTAATTCAAAAAACTCTGCAAATTATTCTTGCACCTTCCGCAACAGGTTGCTGTCGTAAAAATGGACATGACTACGACAGACTTCCCTATCTCCTCCGCTTATACAGCCGTGATCTAATCTTGTTTACATGAAATAAGCCTGCTCTGGAGCAGGCTTAAGCTGGCGCACATGTTGCTATGACAACAAGTGCAGGATGAGTTTCGAAGAACCAAACGATCCAAGATCATGCCAAATCGTCAACAATGAAATCCAGCTAACTGAGTTAGCGACGTACGAAGAACGGACCCCTGCTTTAGGTTCTCTGCTTGCTTTGAGTTTTTGTCCTGTCTGGGTTTTTATTTACTGTTAGGTTATCTGGTTTTGTCCTCTGTTTTAGTCTAAGCTTTATTTTCTGTTTTAGGTTTTTTCTTTAGAGTGATTTTGTTTCTTTGTAAGTTGTGTGTGTGTAGTTTGTTTCTGTCCTCTTGTCTTGTCAGCTTTTTAGATTTGTCTGTTCTTGTTTTGAGCCTCAGCACTGATGTCTGGTCTAATTACCCACTCTACACACCTGCCTTACTCCACCCCTGTTGCAATCATCTCTGACCGGTTTCACCTGCTTCCACCTCCATATAAACAGTTGAGACCAGACATCAGTGCCAGGTCGTCTGTTTGAGTATGAGTGAGTCTCCTCCTGCAAGTTTCTGTTATGGTTTGCTTTTGGATTTTTGACCCCCTTGTCTCCAGAAACCTGAGCCATCCTGTTTTGCCTGTTCCTGCCGGGCCTGCCCCGTTACTCTGTTTATTTTTGTGCCGTCTTTAGGTTTGACGGTCTTTTTGGCTTTTTTCCCTGTTTTGCTTTTTGTTAATAAAGAACCTGATCTGAACCTCTGCTGGTCTGGCTGAATTCTGGGTCCTCTGCTCCGATTCTTGACAAAATGATAATATTTCACCAATTTTCACAGCAAGATTGAAATAACGACTATCCAACATTTTAAGATTTTGTAAAAACTTTTTTCCTTTTTTACCTACCTTTTGAAATTAATACTTGTTTCTACTTCTCCAAAATTATACTTCAAGAAAACTATTGTGCTGTCCTGGGGCCATATGCAGCTAGACAGCTAGGACAAAATTCCCCACACAAAGCTTCCTTTTCTTGCGTTGTCTGAATAACCTTTGTTCCCAAATCTGGCTTTAAACATTGTTTTTGTAAAAAGACAAATATTTTTCCAAGGCAGAAGCGTGTAGAACAAATTCAACTTCAACATTAGCAGTTTCCCTAGCTTCATCGCTGAAAAGCAGCTTTCAACCGGAGCAAAATACGTCAAAGATCTTTTTTTAAGGTGAGAGCACTCACTATCTCACGTAATTCAAATAGAGATCTAACAAAGTTGTGATGTCTCACTCTGATTAAATATGAACCCAAAACGTTTCTAACTGTTTTTACCGTGGATTTCCTCTGACTAAGAATTAATTAATATCTTATTTATGTAATGTATTCACGACATGAATTCCTTGCTGTCTTAACAAAAGGCAGAACAACTATAACGTTACTTTCTATAATTATTACAGGTTCTGCTGAGATGTCAAATTCTGGAGAGTGCTTAGACACCCTGACACACAAATATGGATTAACTTCATTTCAAGTGCACTCGTGAACTTGTTTTAGTTGATTTAGTTTTCTTGATGTACTGTAGAGTGTGATGAGGACTGTTGTGGTATTGTGCGCACTGGATTGAGGGGACAGTTGGTGTTGTCTGTCAAACCCAATCTTCTTAAGTTGCAAATTCAGTAAAGTTACAAGATATATATAACGGTTGCAGTTACAGCTCAAACGTCGTAACAACACTTCTAAATCTGAGTCTGACGCACAATTTCAAATACAAACACGAAGCAGTTTGATTTTTGTCCGATGACGAGCGAGCGAGCGAGAGAGAGAGAACTGATAAAGCAGCACATAGTAACAATAAGTCTAGCGCTCCATAAAGATGTTATTAATTAGGGAAATCTTTCTGATTGTTTCACAGCGGTTACCTGCAGCGGGTAAACACGCCCACGACAACACACTTAGGCTCCCCGCAGCCCATTTCTATCGGAATATGCGCCAAAACTGCCTCTTTAAAATGAACTGCACGGTGCAGTCTGCGCCTGTCTGAATTGCAATGAGAAGTATTACACATCTATGCGTGAGCATAATCAAAAATTCCCCCCAGGAGCAGCGTTTTTTTTTTTTCCAGGACCCGCGGTAACGACAGCGGTGTTCTTACGATGGAGTATTAGTGCCACACATGAAGAGAAAAAATAATTTTGCCATGACGAGATTAAACTGGTGCAGATCAGTTGATGCAGCGATGCATTTAGCCACCGGAGGCAGTGGCGACCCACCAGCTTAAAATCTATGTATTGACATCTTGAAAATGGTCTTATAGGTTAAAAGATCATCCTGTTTTGGTTGATTTTGTAGCCGAATAGAAGAGATGTTCTCAAAGCATTAAATAAGCCTTTTGACTTTTAAAAATGTTGTCCTTTTAAGGTAATTTTAAGTTACTTTTTATTAAATTTGTCAATATCTTATAGAAGTCTGGACATATGGCAGCAGCGTTTCAGGTGACTTCGCCACGCCACCACGCCGCACTGCTACATGAAATCCAGTTGGGCCTGGAATCCACAACACAGCAACATGTCTTCTGTCTGTGGACACAGTTTCATGTTGATTAGCTCAGAGGGGTAACATAGCGACTGTTAACAATAAAACATGACACTTCCTGTTGTCAGGGGGCGTGGCCTAAGTGATGTCATCATTTGACCATTGGATATTAAAGAAGACACGATGATGATCAATCACAGAAAGTTTGGTGCCTCTGTGTGTTTCTGTGTAGGAGATATAACAGTTTTATTTTTTGTGGCGAGTAGGTGAACTTTGACCCCTGCGAATGCCCCTTCAACAAGCTCAAAAACTCACCGTTTTGATAACTTTTAATTGGCCATGCCTTATGATCAGATTGACCGAGTTTCAAGCCGCTCGCTCAAAATCTCTAGGAGGAGTTCGATCAAATACCACTGCTGTACACGTCAAAAATGGGGTCAAAATCAGACTTTCAATCTAAAATGGCCGACTTCCTGTGATATTTGCACTATGACATTAATTGTAAATTCTGAGCGTCTTGGTGAGCTCTACAGCTGTTCCAAATCTCATGTCTCTACGATGAAGTAAGTGAATAGCAAAGGGTCCTTTGAAAATTGCTAGGTGGCGCCGTTGAGGCATTTTTCTTTTGATTTTTGGGACGACCTTAAAATACAAAATTTTTAAACAGTCACCATGCACCTGCAAAGTTTGGTGAGTTTTTGAGTATGATAAAGCCCCCAAAAAGGCCCCTCTTTAGGGGGGCAGAATAAAAATAATAAGAAACAACACAGAAACAATAGGCCTTCGCAGCGCTTCGCTGCTCGGGCCTAATTAAAACCGCAAGCGGTGATGAGCGGCCCTCGCAGCAAAGCGCCGCTCTGGCCTATTGGCCACCGCTGGGATTTGCACACCGCCGGCCGCCCGCCACCGCAGATGCTGTCACGCATTTTGCCCGCCCGTCCACTGGGCGATTCACACGAACGTGTTCGGCAGCGCTCCCCCACGACTCACAAAAAATCTGGTGCAGATCGCTCGATGCAGCGAGGAGATACAGCCGTTGAATAATGATAATGTATTTGGCCATCGGACCGGACTAAATCGTTCGGCGGGCCGAATTCGGCCCGCGGGCCGTATCTTTGACAACCCTGGTTTAAACATTAGTATACCAATTTAATCAAAGGTATCTTACTAGCTGTTAATCCAGCTTAATGTGAAAAGTTAACAAAACCATTTTAGTTTTTTAAAGTTACTTGCTATTTCATGTGTCTAAGGGTTTTGTTTCTTGCATTAAGACAGCTTTTATGAAAGTTTAACATCTAAATTGGTGGATACACACCCAAAAGTAATGTAAAAGTAACACTTTAGCAATTGGACTATTGCCAAAGGAACACTTTAGCAATATCGCGGGGGTAGCAGCTTTATAAAGGAGGCCCAGACATTCCTCTCCCCAGCCACTTGGGCCAGCTTCTCTGGGGGAATCCCAAGGCGTTCGCAGGCCAGCCGAGAGACATAGTCCCTCCAGCGTGTCCTGGGTCTTCCCCTGGGCCTCCTCCCGGTGGGACGTGCCCAGAACACCTCACCAGGGAGGCATCCAGGAGGCATCCTAACCAGATGCACAAGCCACCTCAACTGGCTCCTCTCGACATGAAGAAGCAGTGGCTCTACTCTGAGTCCTCCCCAGATGACTGAGCTCCTCACCTTATCTCTAAGGGAGAGCTCACACACACTATGGAGAAAACTCATTTCGGGATCTTGTATCCGGGATCTCGTTCTTTCGGTCACAACCCAAAGCTCGTGACCATAGATGAGGGTAGGAACGTAGATCGACCGGTAAATCGAGAGCTTCGCCTTTTGGCTCAGCTCTCTCTTCACCACAACGGACCGGTACAGCGCTCGCTTCACAGCAGACGCTGCACCAATCCGCCTGTCGATCTCCCGCTCCATCTTCCCCTCATTCATGAACAAGACCCCAAGATACTTGAACTTCTCCACTAGAAGCTGGCTCTTTGGACTTTCCTTTTTTAAAAAGCTTATAGTTAGAGTGGCTCATGTTACCCTGAGCTACCTCTATAGTTATGCTGCTATACGTTTAGGCTACTGCAGGACATCAGGGTCTATTGTTCTTCAATTTTGAATGACTGTTGTCATTTCAGCTTTTAACTTTTTGATTTTTCTTTTTTCTTCATAGTAGGTACACCTGGTCCGGCGTTCTGTTAGCTGTGGCATCATCCAGGGAAGACAGATCACCCGCTACTACCATCTAATGTAGAACTTCTGTGCTTTTTTGTCTGTCTTGTTGTGTCTCTGCTCTGTCTTCTGTAACCCCCAGTCTGTCGAGGCAGATGACCGTTCATACTGAGCCCGGTTCTGCTGGAGGTTTTCCTTCCCGTTAATGGGGAGTTTTTTTCCCCGCTGTTGCTTCATGCTTGCTCAGTAGGTAGGATTGCTGCAAAGCCATGGACAATGTAGACGACTCTCCCTGTGGCTCTACGCTTCTTTAAGAGAGAATGCTACTTGTCAAGACTTTGATGCAATGAACTGGTTCCCTTATATAGGAATTTTTTTGACCAATGTGTATAATCTGACCCAATCTGTATAATCTGATTGATTTTGACTTTGTAAAGTGCCTTGAGATGACATATTTCATGAATTGGCGCTATATAAATAACATTGAATTGAATCATCTCTTTAGACCAAGTAAACTATCACATTTTATGAGACAGTTATCTCATTTTAAAGATATAATCATCTAACGTTATTACTCTTAGCAAGTTAAAGCTCCATAAAAATTTTAGACCAGCTTTTAGTTCCACTCTTTTATTATGCACATCTAGGCTACCTATAAATATAAAGTATGGCATGCCAAAAAACATTTTCAAGAAACGGCAATTTTAGTAATTGCCTTGCAATTTTATATCTAAGCATTAAAAATTATAAAATTTCACCAATTTTCACAGCAAGATGGAAATAACAACTATCCAACATTTTAAGATTTTGTAAAAACTTTTTTCCTCTTTTACCTACCTTTTGAAATTAATACTTGTTTCTACTTCTCCAAAATTATACTTCAAGAAAACTATTGTGCTCTCCTGGGGCCATTTGCAGCTAGACAGTTGGGACAAAAGTTCCCCACACAAAGCTTCCTTTTCTTGCGTTCTCTGAATAACCTTTATTCACAAATCTGGCTTTAAACATTCTTTTTGTAAAAAGACAAATATTTTCCAAGGCAGAAGCGTGTAGAACAAATTCAACTTCAACATTAGCAGTTTCCCTAGCTTCATCGCTGAAAAGCAGCTTTTACCAGAGCAAAATACGTCAAACATCTTTTTTTAAGGTGGGAGCACTCACTATCTCACGTAATTCACATAGACATCTAACAAAGTTGTGATGTCTCACTCTGATTAAATATGAACCCAAAACGTTTCTAACTGTTTTTAGCATGGATTTCCTCTGACTAATAAATAATTTATACATTTTTTATGTAATGTATTCACGACATGAATTCCTTGCTGTCTTAACAAAAGGCAGAACAACTATAACGTTACTTTCTATAATTATTACAGGTTCTGCTGAGATGTCAAATTCTGGAGAGTGCTTAGACACTCTGACACACAAATATGGATTAACTTCATTTCATGTGCACTCGTGAACTTGTTTTAGTTGATTTAGTTTTCTTGATGTACTGTAGAGCGTGATGAGGTCTGTTGTGGTATTGTGTGCACTGGATTGAGGGGACAGTTGGTGTTGTCTGTCAAACCCAATCTTCTTAAGCTGCAAATTCAGTAAAGTTACAAGTTTTCTTGCAACCTCTCATATGGAACTAGTCTAAAAAATAAATAAACTGATAATTAGAAGATCAGTTTGTACATCCACACCAACTCTAGAACCAAAGCCGTATTCAGCTGGATCTTATCCTGACAAAATGTCCCAATTCAGCCAAATAAACTCCAAAAGCTTAGAGGAGATCATTCAGCAGCTAAGTTCCTCCTCATGCTGTCTTGATGCTCTACCCACAGTTTTCCTTAAGAAAGTTTTGCCTGTCATAGCGTCTGATTTGACTCAGATAATAAACACGTCCCTTCTGTCAGGTGTTTCCCCCCAGTCCCTAAAAACAGCAATTATCAAACCACTGTTAAAAAAGAACAATTTAGACAAACTACTACTCCAGAACTACAGGCCCATCTCAAACCTCCCCTTTATCAGTAAGATTATTGAAAAAGCTGTGTTTCAACAATTAAACACCTTCTTAACAACGACCAGCCGCTTTGACGTTTTCCAGTCTGGCTTCCGTGCTCACCACAGTACAGAGACCGCCCTTATTAAGGTGTTTAATGACATCCATATAAATACAGACTGCGGAAAAACCACCATGCTGGTTCTGTTGGACCTCAGTGCAGCATTTGATACTGTTGATCACTCCATTCTGTTAGAGCGCCTGGAGAACTGGGTCGGCCTCTGTGGTACAGCTCTCCACTGGTTTAAATCCTACTTAAAGGACAGGGACTTTTTTGTATCAGTAGGTAACTTTACATCGAAGATTACAAAAATCACATGTGGGGTTCCCCAAGGGTCCATCCTGGGTCCCCTCCTATTCAATATCTACATGCTCCTCTAGCTCAGATCATAAGAAACAACAACATCAGCTACCATAACTATGCAGACGACACACAGCTCTACATCACCATGTCACCAGGTGACTATGAACCAGTTCAAGCACTGAGTAAATGCCTAGAAGAAATCAATACGTAGATGTGCCAAAATTTTCTTCAGTTGAATAAAAACAAAACAGAAGTAATAATTTTTGGACCAATAGAGGAGAGATCAAAGGTTAGCACACAGCTTCAGTCGCTTCAGCTAGGAACCACTGATCAGGCCCGAAATCTTGGAGTAGTAATGGTCTCAGACCTAAACCTCCAAAAGCATCTAAAGACAGTTACAAGGTCAGCTTTCTATCACCTGAAAAACATTTCCAGGATTAAAGGACTAATGTCTCAGCAGGATCTGGAAAAACTAATCCATGCGTTTATATTTGCAACGGTGTTTTCACAGGCCTGCCTAAAAAGTGGATCAGACAGCTGCAGCTGATCCAGAATGCTGCTCCCCGCGTCCTCACTAAGACTAAGAAAGTAGAGCACATCACCCCAGTTCTAAAGTCCTTCCATGGCTCCCTGTATATCAGAGAATAGACTTTAAAAACTTCTGTTCGTCTATAAATCCCTGAATGGCTTAGCACCTAAAAACATCAGACTTGTTATCAGTGTATTAACCATCCGGGCCATTAAGGTCTTCTGGCTCTAGCCTACTCTGCATACCTAGAACCAGAACTAAACAAGGAGAAGCAGCATTTAGTTCCTATGCTCCACTGATCTGGAACAAACTACCAGAAAATTGTAAAGGTGCGGAAAGCCTGAGTTCCTTTAAATCAAGATTAAAAACACATTTGTTTTGGATTGCCTTCAACTGTTCTAGTTAACTGAATCACCACTTTTTTGTTCTTTTTTCTATCTACATTTTATCCCTACTTGCTTTTATTCTGTTTTATTTTGCTATATTTTAATCATGTAAAGCACTTTGCATTGTCTTTGTACTGAATTGTGCTATATATATAAATTTGCCTTGCCTTGCCTTACTGAACAAGACAACTTGGTTTGTGGTTTATTTGTGGTCTCTTGCTGCCACCTGGTGGACAGGTTTGAGCAAATAATGCTGTCAAAAGATTAAAAATATATGGTTTGATGTGACTTCCCCACGCCACCACGCCGCCCTGCTCCATGGAATCCACTTGGGGCTGGAATCCACAGCACACCAATATGTCTTCTGTCTCTTGACACAGTTTCATGTTGATTAGCTCAGAGGGGTAACATAGCGACCGCTTACAACAAAACATGACACTTCCTGTTGTCAGGGGGCGTGGCCTAAGCAATGTCATCATTTGACCATTGGATATTAAAGAAGACCTAGTGGTGATCAACTACTGAAAGTTTGGTGGCTCTGTGAGTTTTTGTGTATGAAATATAACAGTTTTGTGTTTCATGGCGAGTTGGTGAACTTTGACCCCTGCCAACGCCCCTTCAGCATGCTCAAAAACTCACCGTTTTGATAACTTTTAATTGGCCATGCCTTATGATCAGACTGACCGAGTTTCAAGCCGCTCGCTCAAAATCCCTAGGAGGAGTTCGATCAAATACCAATGCTGTAAACGTCAAAAATCGGGTCAAAATCAGACCTTCAATCTAAAATGGCCGACTTCCTGTGATATTTGCACTATGACATTAATTGTAAATTCTGAGCGTCTTGGTGAGCTCTAACACTGTTCCAAATCTCATGTCTCTACGACGAAGTAAGTGAATAGCAAAGGGTCCTTTGAAAATTGCTAGGTGGCGCCGTTGAGGCATTTTTCTTTAGATTTTTGTGACGACCTTAAAATACAAAATTTTTAAACAGTCCCCATGCATCTGCAAAGTTTGGTGAGTTTTTGAGTATGATAAAGCCCCCAAAAAGGCCCCTCTTTAGGGGGGCAGAATAAAAATAATAATAATAATAATAATTAAAACCGCAAGCGGTGATGATCGGCCCTCGCAGCCAAGCGCCGCTCTGGCCTATGGGCCACCGCTAGGGTACGCGCACCTCCCGCCGCCAGCCACCGCAGAAGCTGTCATGCATTTTCCTCACCCATCTACCATGCAAAACACACGTACGCGTTGGGCAGCGCTCCCCCACGACTCACAAAAAATCTGGTGCAGATCGGTCGATGCACCGAGGAGACACAGCCGTTGAATAATGAAAATGCATTTGGCCATCGGACCGGACTAAATCGTTCGGCGGGCTGAATTCGGCCCACGGGCCGTAGCTTTGACACCCCTGGTTTAAACATTAGTATACAAATTTAATCAAAGGTATCTTACTAGCTGTTAATCCAGCTTAATGTGAAAAGTTAACAAAACCTTTTTAGTTATTTAAAGTTAATTATTTCATGTGTTTAAGGGTTTCATTTCTTGCATTAAGACAGCTTTTATGAAAGTTTGACAGTAAAATTGGTGGATACACACCCAAAAGTAATAATGTAAAAGTAACACTTTAGCAATTGGAATATTGCTAAAGTAACACGTTAGCAATATTCCACATGTGTATGTTGTGTACAAACTTTAGTAATTTCTAACAGACCACTTCACTCTCAGAAAGCAGGTCTGCTGGTGGTTCCTAAAGTCTGTAAAACCAGAATGGTAGGCAGATCCTTTAGCTATCATGCTCCTCTCCAGTGGAACCAACTCCCAGTTTTGGTCCGTGACGCAGACACCCTGTCTACTTTTAAGACTAATCCTAAAACTTTCCTTTTTCCATCCATCCATCGTCTTCCGCTTATCCGGGGTCAGGTCGCGGGTGTAGCAGCTTCAAGAGGGAGGCCCAGACCTTCCTCTCCCCAGCCACTTGGGCCAGCTCCTCCAGGGGAATCCCAAGGCGTTCCCAGGCCAGCCGGGAGACATAGTCCCTCCAGCGTGTCCTGGGTCTTCCCCTGGGCCTCCTCCCGGTGGGACGTGCCCAGAACACCTCACCAGGGATGCGTCCAGGAGGCATCCTAACCAGATGCCCGAGCCACCTCAACTGGCTCCTCTCAATGTGAAGGAGCAGCGGCTGTACTCTGAGTCCTCCCCGGATGACTGAGCTCCTCACCCTATCTCTAAGGGAGAGCCCAGACACACTACGGAGAAAACTCATTTCAGCCGCTTGTATCCGGGATCTCGTTCTTTCGGTCACGACCCAAAGCTCGTGACCATCGATGAGGGTACGAACATAGATCGACTGGTAAATCGAGAGCTTGGCCTTTTGGCTCAGCTCTCTCTTCACCACAACGGATCGGTACAGCGCCCGCTTCACAGCAGACGCTGCACCAATCCGCCTGTCGATCTCCCGCTCCATCTTCTCCTCATTCGTGAACAAGACCCCAAGATACTTGAACTCCTCCACTAGAAGCTGGCTCTTGGGACTTTCCTTTTTGACAAAGCTTATAGTTAGAGTGGTTCATGTTACCTTGAGCTACCTCTATAGTTATGCTGCTATAGGCTTAGGCTGCTGGAGGACATCAGGGTCTATTGTTCTTCAATTTTGCATGACTGTTGTCATTTCAACTTTTACCTTTTTGTTTTTTCTATTTTTTCTTCATAGTAGGTACACCTGGTCTGGCGTTCTGTTAGCTGTGACATCATTCAGGGAAGACAGATCACCTGTTATTACCATCTAATGTAAAACAGATTACTGGATCAATGTGTGCTTCTGTGCTTTTTTGTCTGTCTTGTTGTGTCTCTTCTCTCCCTTTTGTAACCCCCAGTCGGTCAAGGCAGATTATGGTGGTGGTGGTGGTGGTTGTAATCAGTGACGTGCGGTAGGGTTCATAGCTGGTGAGGTACTGACGTCATCAGAGTCAGATTTACAAATATATACACTCTACAGAGTAGACTCGTTGCAGAGTGCTGAAGGAGACTGATTGAGCCAAATTAATTCACCAAGAGACATGGAAAAATATTGATTATTTGATGAAAAAATAAAAATAAATTATTTGTCATTTGACTGTAACAGTTTATGAGTTATGATGGATTTCTGCATTTGTAACACATTCTAAAACTATAACCCACATTACGCACATTTTATCACAAAAACAAAACATGAATAAGTATCGCTGTCTTACCTCTACTTATAATTTAAGTCCCTGCGGCGCTCTTTCTGAACAAAAATATCATCATTTTCCGGTAAAAGTTCTCTTTATCTTCTTCAGTTTTAAAAGTCTCTCAGTCTCAGTGGAGCTCACTGCCAGGGAGGAAAGCCTTCCCTTATCAGTCCTGTTCCAGCTCTATGTTTAGAGTCTTTTTAGTGCTTTACTTGTTTAGCAAAACTCGCTAATAATACATCCATAACTTGTTTTGACTCTACTATTTGGGGATCACGAGCGGTGCACCTTGAGCGCCCCCTGCCTAGCGGCCAAGGAACTGCCGACCTCACCTACAACCAGTTCTTTGCTGTTTATGATCAGCCAGCACCACGAAAACATGTTATCTGCACACAGTTTGATGACCAAAACACAATTCGTAATCCACATATATTAAATTGTGGAAAATCTGTTCATAACTGTTTGAACAATTGAATTTATGATCTAGAGACAGGAAGATGCATTCACAGAATGGAAGTCAGCGCAGTTAACATGGGATTGCACAATCCCAGGGGAGGCCAAGCTTGCTGCGGCCTCACCGGCTTCGCTATGAAGCGCCACCAAGGATTTACATGAAAAATAGCAAAAAGTCTGCGATTTTAAAGAAAATATGATAAAAAATTAGGAAATTAGATAAATAAAATACTTATTACAAATGACTGAGTAAATCAAAATTTATATTATGTTATTATATATTTTCTTTCTTTCCATGATAAGTGAGGCCTTTCTCTGGTTCATTTTGTCATTGGCATCCTTTTTTACACAGTGAGTGCACATTAGTCCAATGTTACCCTACAGTATCTGGAAGACTAAATAGATCTGATGAGCAACTTACAATAACTTCTTATAATGATGTAACGTGATAATATGTGTGATTGACCCTGACACCTCTCTTTCTCTCTCTCTCTGATCTAAGAATAGTTGCTGTGCTGTGATGGAGTTTACATTTTACCGTGTTAATAAATTAAGATTTTAGAAGTATTTTAAGTGTCCACTCTCACTAATTTCCATTAACCTGACCTCAAGGTATTGTACAGTTGGTATACACATTCAGTACACAACAAAATGTGGTGGGCCAGTCTAATCCAAAATGCCAGGGCCGATTTTTTTGTCCCAGTACACCCCTGATGACATGTTTCATGATTTGGCGCTATATAAATAAAAACTGAAATGTATTGAACAAGAGTAAGTTTGTCAGTTTTCAAGCAGGATTTGTATATCTGTTCAACTTAAATATATAAGGAAACCAAAGAGTTAAGATCAGTTACTTACCAAGAGAAATTCCTTTGGGGTTTATTTGTGGTCTCTTGCTGCCCCCTGCTGGACAAGTTTGATCAAATATGATCAAACTTGATGATGATGGTATTTGATACCATGTCAACATGGTGTCAAAATTCAGATTTCAATCTAAAATGGCTTACTTCCTGTGATACTTGCACTATGACATTAATTGTAAATTCTGAGCGTCTTGCTGAGATCTACAACTGTACAAAATTTCATTACTCTACGATGAACTAAGTGAATAGCAAAGGGTCCTTTGAAAATTGCTTGGTGGCGCTATGGAGAAACTAAGTCCTGCTCACTAAAGTTTGTTATGGATTCCTGTTGGGGGGTGGATAAGGATGCATCCAAATGAGTTTTAAGCAGCTTGGCCCAAAACTGTGGAATTCAGAGCCAAACGTATGACAGCAGCGTTTGAGGTGAATATGCCACGCCGCCACGCCCCCCTGCTCCATCGAATCCAGTTGGGCCTGAAATCCACAACACATCAACATGTGTTCTGTCTGTGGACACTGTTTCATGTTGATTAGCTTAAAGGGGTAACATAGCGACCGCTTACAACAAAACATGACACTTCCTGTTGTCAGGGGGCGTGGCCTAAGCAAGGTCATCATTTGACCATTGGATATTGTAGAAGACCCGATGATGATCAATCACAGAAAGTTTGGTGCCTCTGTGTGTTTCTGTGTAGGAGATATAACAGTTTTATGTTTTGTGGCGAGTAGGTGAACTTTGACCCCTGCTAACGCCCCTTCAACATGCTCAAAAACTCACCGTTTTGATAACTTTTAATTGGCCATGCCTTATGATCAGACTGACCGAGTTTCAAGCCGCTCGCTCGAAATCCCTAGGAGGAGTTCGATCAAGTACCAATGCTGTAAACGTCAAAAATGGGGTCAAAATCAGACCTTCAATCTAAAATGGCCGACTTCCTGTGATATTTTCACTATGACATTAATTGTAAATTCTGAGCGTCTTGGTGAGCTCTACCACTGTACCAAATTTCATGTCTCTACGATGAAGTAAGTGAATAGCAAAGGGTCTTTTGAAAATTGCTAGGTGGCGCCGTTGAGGCATTTTTGTTTTGATTTTTGTGACGACCTTAAAATACAAAATTTTTAAACAGTCTTCATGCATCCGCCAAGTTTGGTGAGTTTTTGAGTATGATAAAGCCCCCAAAAAGGCCCCTCTTTGGGGTGGCAGATTAATAATAATAATAATAATAATAATAATTAAACAACACAGATACAATAGGCCTTCGCAGCGCTTCGCTGCTCGGGCCTAATAAGAAACAACACAGAAACAATAGGCCTTCGCAGCGCTTCGCTGCTCGGGCCTAATTAAAACCGCAAGCGGTGATGAGCGGCCCTCGCAGCAAAGCGCCGCTCTGGCCTATTGGCCACCGCTGGGATTTGCGCACCGCCGGCCGCCCGCCACCGCAGATGCTGTCACGCATTTTGCCCGCCCGTCCACTGGGCGATTCACACGAACGTGTTCGGCAGCGCTCCCCCACGACTCACAAATCGCAGATCGCTCGATGCAGCGAGGAGATACAGCCGTTGAATAATGATAATGCATTTGGCCATCGGACCGGACTAAATCGTTCGGCGGGCCGAATTCGGCCCGCGGGCCGTAGCTTTGACACCCCTGGTTTAAACATTAGTATACCAATTTAATCAAAGGTATCTTACTAGCTGTTAATCCAGCTTAATGTGAAAAGTTAACAAAACCATTTTAGTTTTTTAAAGTTACTTGCTATTTCATGTGTCTAAGGGTTTTGTTTTTTTTGCATTAAGACAGCTTTTATGAAAGTTTAACATCTAAATTGGTGGATACACACCCAAAAGTAATGTAAAAGTAACACTTTAGCAATTGGACTATTGCCAAAGGAACACTTTAGCAATATCGCGGGGGTAGCAGCTTTATAAAGGAGGCCCAGACATTCCTCTCCCCAGCCACTTGGGCCAGCTTCTCTGGGGGAATCCCAAGGCGTTCCCAGCAGAGAGACATAGTCCCTCCAGCGTGTCCTGGGTCTTCCCCTGGGCCTCCTCCCGGTGGGACGTGCCCAGAACACCTCACCAGGGAGGCATCCAGGAGGCATCCTGACCAGATCCACAAGCCACCTCAACTGGCTCCTCTCGACATGAAGAAGCAGTGGCTCTACTCTGAGTCCTCCCCAGATGACTGAGCTCCTCACCCTATCTCTAAGGGAGAGCTCACACACACTATGGAGAAAACTCATTTCGGGATGTTGTATCCGGGATCTCGTTCTTTCGGTCACGACCCAAAGCTCGTGACCATAGATGAGGGTAGGAACGTAGATCGACCGGTTAATCGAGAGCTTCGTCTTTTGGCTCAGCTCTCTCTTCACCACAACGGACCGGTACAGCGCCTGCTTCACAGCAGAAGCCGCACCAATCCGCCTGTCGATCTCCCGCTCCATCTTCCCCTCATTCATGAACAAGACCCCAAGATACTTGAACTTCTCCACTAGAAGCTGGCTCTTTGGACTTTCCTTTTTTAAAAAGCTTATAGTTAGAGTGGCTCATGTTACCCTGAGCTACCTCTATAGTTATGCTGCTATACGTTTAGGCTACTGCAGGACATCAGGATCTATTGTTCTTCAATTTTGAATGACTGTTGTCATTTCAGCTTTTAACTTTTTGATTTTTTTTTTTCTTCATAGTAGGTACACCTGGTCTGGCGTTCTGTTAGCTGTGGCATCATCCAGGGAAGACCCGCTACTACCATCTAATGTAGAACTTCTGTGCTTTTTTGTCTCTGTTGTTGTGTCTCTGCTCTGTCTTCTGTAACCCCCAGTCTGTCGAGGCAGATGACCGTTCATACTGAGCCCGGTTCTGCTGGAGGTTTTTCCTTCCCGTTAATGGGGAGTTTTTTCCCCGCTGTTGCTTCATGCTTGCTCAGTAGGTAGGATTGCTGCAAAGCCATGGACAATGCAGACGACTCTCCCTGTGGCTCTACGCTTCTTCAAGAGAGAATGCTACTTGTCAAGACTTTGATGCAATGAACTGGTTCCCTTATATAGGAATTTTTTTGACCAATGTGTATAATCTGACCCAATCTGTATAATCTGATTGATTTTGACTTTGTAAAGTGCCTTGAGATGATATATTTCATGAATTGGCGCTATATAAATAACATTGAATTGAATCATCTCTTTAGACCAAGTAAACTATCACATTTTATGAGACAGTTATCTCATTTTAAAGATATAATCATCTGTTATTACTCTTAGCAGGTTAAAGCTCCATAAAAATTTTAGACCAGCTTTTAGTTCCACTCTTTTATTATGCACATCTAGGCTACCTATCAATGTAAAGTATGGCATGCCAAAAAACATTTTCAACAAAAGGCAATTTTAGTAATTGCCTTGCAATTTTATATCTAAGCATCAAAAATTATAATATTTCACCAATTTTCACAGCAAGATGGAAATAACGACTATCCAACATTTTAAGATTTTGTAAAAACTTTTTTCCTTTTTTACCTACCTTTTGAAATTAATACTTGTTTCTACTTCTCCAAAATTATACTTCAAGAAAACTATTGTTCTGTCCTGGGGCCATATGCAGCTAGACAGCTAGGACAAAAGTTCCCCACACAAAGCTTCCTTTTCTTGCGTTGTCTGAATAACCTTTGTTCCCAAATCTGGCTTTAAACATTCTTTTTGTAAAAAGACGAATATTTTCCAAAGCAGAAGCGTGTAGAACAAATTCAACTTCAATATTAGCAGTTTCCCTAGCTTCATCGCTGAAAAGCAGCTTTTACCAGAGCAAAATACGTCAAAGATCTTTTATTTAAGGTGAGAGCACTCACTATCTCACGTAATTCACATAGAGATCTAACAAAGTTGTGATGTCTCACTCTGATTAAATATGAACCCAAAACGTTTCTAACTGTTTTTAGCATGGATTTCCTCTGAGTAATAATTAATTTATATCTTATTTATGTAATGTATTCACGACATGAATTCCTTGCTGTCTTAACAAAAGGCAGAACAACTATAACGTTACTTTCTATAATTATTACAGGTCCTGCTGAGATGTCAAATTCTGGAGAGTGCTTAGACACCCTGACACACAAATATGGATTAACTTAATTTCATGTGCACTCGTGAACTTGTTTTAGTTGATTTAGTTTTCTTGATGTACTGTAGAGCGTGATGAGGTCTGTTGTGGTATTGTGTGCACTGGATTGAGGGGACAGTTGGTGTTGTCTGTCAAATCCAATCTTCTTAAGCTGCAAATTCAGTAAAGTTACAAGTTTTCTTGCAACCTCTCATATGGAACTAGTCTAAAAAAATAAATAAACTGATAATTAGAAGATCAGTTTGTACATCCACACCAACTCTAGAACCAAAGCTGTATTCAGCTGGAACTTATCCTGACAAAATGTCCCAATTCAGCCAAATAAACTCCAAAAGCTTAGAGGAGATCATTCAGCAGCTAAGTTCCTCCTCATGCTGTCTTGATGCTCTACCTACAGTTTTCCTTAAGAAAGTTTTGCCTGACATCCATAGAAATACAGACTGTGGAAGAACCACAGTGCTGGTTCTGTTGGACATCAGTGCAGCATTTGATACTGTTGATCACTCCATTCTGTTAGAGCGCCTGGAGAACTGGGTCGGCCTCTGTGGTACAGCTCTCCACTGGTTTAAATCCTACTTAAAGGACAGGGACTTTTTTGTATCAGTAGGTAACTTTACATCGAAGATTACAAAAACCACATGTGGGGTTCCCCAAGGGTCCATCTTGGGTCCCCTCCTATTCAATATCTACATGCTCCTCTAGCTCAGATCATAAGAAACAACAACATCAGCTACAATAACTATGCAGACGACACACAGCTCTACATCACCATGTCACCAGGTGACTATGAACCAGTTCAAGCACTGAGTAAATGCCTAGAAGAAATCAATACGTGGATGTGCCAAAATTTTCTTCAGTTCCATAAAAACGAAACAGAAGTAATAATATTTGGACCAATAGAGGAGAGATCAAAAGTTAACACACAGCTTCAGTCGCTTCAGCTAGAAACCACTGATCAGGCCCGAAATCTTGGAGTAGTAATGGTCTCAGACCTGAACCTCCAAAAGCATTCAAAGAAAGTTACAAGGTCAGCTTTCTATCACCTGAAAAACATTTCCAGGATTAAAGGACTAATTTCTCAGCAGGATCTGGAAAAACTAATCCATGCGTTTATATTTAGTAGAATTGATTACTGCAACGGTGTTTTCACAGGCCTGCCTAAAAAGTGGATCAGACAGCTGCAGCTGATCCAGAACGCTGCTGCCCGCGTCCTCACTAAGACTAAGTACAGCACATCACCCCAGTTCTAAAGTCCTTCCATGGCTCCCTGTATATCAGAGAATAGACTTTAAAAACTTCTGTTCGTCTATAAATCCCTGAATGGCTTAGCACCTAAATACATCAGACTTGTTATCAGTGTATTAACCATCCAGACCATTAAGGTCTTCTGGCTCTAGCTACTCTGCATACCTAGAACCAGAACTAAACAAGGAGAAGCAGCATTTAGTTCCTATGCTCCACTGATCTGGAACAAACTTCCAGAAAATTGTAAAGGTGCGGAAAGCCTGAGTTCCTTTAAATCAAGATTAAAAACACATTTGTTTAGGATTGCCTTCAACTGTTCTAGTTAACTGAATCACCACTTTTTTGTTCTTTTTTCTATCTACATTTTATTCCTACCCACTTGCTTTTATTCTGTTTTATTTTGCTATATTTTAATCATGTAAAGCACTTTGCATTGTCTTTGTACTGAATTGTGCTATATAAATAAATTTGCCTTGTCTTGCCTTACTGAACAAGACAACTTGGTTTGTGGTTTATTTGTGGTCTCTTGCTGCCACCTGGTGGACAGGTTTGAGCAAATAATGCTGTCAAAAGATTAAAAATATATGGTTTGATGTGACTTCCCCACGCCACCACGCCGCCCCTGCTCCATGGAATCCACTTGGGGCTGGAATCCACAACACACCAATATGTCTTCTGTCTCTTGACACAGTTTCATGTTGATTAGCTCAGAGGGGTAACATAGCGACTGCTTACAACAAAACATGACACTTCCTGTTGTCAGGGGGCGTGGCCTAAGCAATGTCATCATTTGACCATTGGATATTGTAGGAGACCCGATGATGATCAATCACAGAAAGTTTGGTGCCTCTGTGTGTGTCTGTGTAGGAGATATAACAGTTTTATTTTTTGTGGCGAGCAGGTGAACTTTGACCCCTGCTAACGCCCCTTCAAAATGCTCAAAAACTCACCGTTTTGATAACTTTGAATTGGGCATGCCTTATGATCAGACTGACCAAGTTTCAAGCCGCTCGCTCGAAATCCCTAGGAGGAGTTAGATCAAATACCAATGCTGTAAACTTCAAAAATGGGGTCAAAATACGACCTTCAATCTAAAATGGCCAACTTCCTGTGATACTTGCACTATGACATTAATTGTAAATTCTGAGCGTCGTGGTGAGTTCTACAACTATACCAAATTTCATGTCTTTACGATGAAGTAAGTGAATAGCAAAGGGTCCTTTGAAAATTGCTAGGTGGCGCCGTTGAGGCATTAGGTCACGCCCACCAAAGTTTGTTATGGATTCTTGTTAAGGGGTGGATAAGGATGCATCCAAGTGAGTTTTAAGCAGCTCGGCCCAAAAATGTGGAATTCAGAGCTAAACGTATGGCAGCGGCGTTTGAGGTGACTTCACCACGCCGCAACGCTCTCCTGCTCCATCGAATCCACTTGGGGCTGGAATCCACAACACAACAACATGTCTTCTGTCTCTGGACACAGTTTCATGTTGATTAGCTCAGAGGGGTAACATAGCGACCGTTTACAGCAAAACATGACACTTTCTGTTGTCAGGGGGCGTGGCCTAAGTTATGTCATCATTTGATCATTGGAAATTTTAGAAGACCTGATGATGATCAATCATGGAAAGTTTGGTGACTCTGTGTGTTTCTGTGTGGGAGATATAACACTTTTATTTTTTGTGGCGAATAGGTGAACTTTGACCCCTGCCAACGCCCCTTCAAAATGCTCAAAAACTCACCGTTTTGATAACTTTTAATTGGCCATGCCTTATGATCAGACTGACCGAGTTTCAAGCCGCTCACTCAAAATCTCTAGGAGGAGTTCGATCAAATACCAATGCTGTAACTGTCAAAATTGAGGTCAAAATCAGACCTTCAATCTAAAATGGCCGACTTCCTGTGATTTTTGCACTATGACATTAATTGTAAATTCTGAGCGTCTTGGTGAGCTCTACCACTGTACCAAATTTCATGTCTCTACGATGAAGTAAGTGAATAGCAAAGGGTCCTTTGAAAATTGCTAGGTGGCGCCGTTGAGGCATTTTTCTTTTGATTTTTGTGACGACCTTAAAATACAAAATTTTTAAACAGTCACCATGCATCTGCAAAGTTTGGTGAGTTTTTGAAAATGGTAAGGCCCCCAAAAAGGCCCCTCTTTAGGGGGGCAGAATAATAATAATAATTAAAACCGCAAGCGGTGATGAGCGGCCCTCGCAGCAAAGCGCCGCTCCGGCCTTGGCCACCGCTGGGATTTGCGCACCGCCGGCCGCCCGCCACCGCAGATGCTGTCACGCATTTTGCCCGCCCGTCCACTGGGCGATTCACACGAACGTGTTCGGCAGTGCTCCCCCACGACTCACAAAAAATCTGGTGCAGATTCACCACAACGGACCGGTATAGTGCCCGCTTCACAGCAGACGCCGCACCAATCCGCCTGTCGATCTCCCGCTCCATCTTCCCCTCATTCGTGAACAAGACCCCAAGATACTTGAACTTCTCCACTAGAAGCTGGCCCTTGGGACTTTCCTTTTTTAAAAAGCTTATAGTTAGAGTGGCTCATGTTACCCTGAGCTACCTCTATAGTTATGCTGCTATACGTTTAGGCTACTGCAGGACATCAGGGTCTATTGTTCTTCAATTTTGAATGACTGTTGTAATTTCAGCTTTTAACTTTTTGATTTTTCTTTTCTCTTCATAGTAGGCACACCTGGTCTGGCGTTCTGTTAGCTGTGGCATCATCCAGGGAAGACAGATCACCCGCTACTACCATCTAATGTAGAACTTCTGTGCTTTTTTGTCTGTCTTGTTGTGTCTCTGCTCTGTCTTCTGTAACCCCCAGTCTGTCGAGGCAGATGACCGTTCATACTGAGCCCGGTTCTGCTGGAGGTTTTTCCTTCCCGTTAATGGGGAGTTTTTTTTCCCTGCTGTCGTTTCATGCTTGCTCAGTAGGTAGGATTGCTGCAAAGCCATGGACAATGCAGACGACTCTCCCTGTGGCTCTACGCTTCTTCAAGAGAGAATGCTACTTGTCAAGACTTTGATGCAATGAACTGGTTCCCTTATATAGGAATTTTTTGACCAATGTGTATAATCTGACCCAATCTGTATAATCTGATTGATTTTGACGTTGTAAAGTGCCTTGAGATGACATATTTCATGAATTGTCGCTATATAAATAACATTGAATTGCATCATCTCTTCAGACCAAATAAACTATCACATTTTTTGAGACAGTTATCTCATTTTAAAGATATAATCATCTAACAGTATTACTCTTAGCAAGTTAAAGCTCCATAATAATTTTAGACCAGGTTTTAGTTCCACTCTTTTATTATGCACATCTAGGCTACCTATAAATATAAAGTATGGCATGCCAAAAAACATTTTCAACAAAAGGCAATTTTAGTAATGGCCTTGCGATTTTATATCTAAGCATTAAAAATGATAATATTTCACCAATTTTCACAGCAAGATGGAAATAACGACTATCCAACATTTTAAGATTTTGTAAAAACTTTTTTCCTTTTTTACCTACCTTTTGAAATTAATACTTGTTTCTACTTCTCCAAAATTAAACTTCAAGAAAACTATTGGGCTGTCCTGGGGCCATATGCAGCTAGACAGCTAGGACAAAAGTTCCCCACAAAAGCTTCCTTTTCTTGCATTCTCTGAATAACCTTTGTTCCCAAATCTGGCTTTAAACATTCTTTTTGTAAAAAGACGAATATTTTTCCAAGGCAGAAGCGTGTAGAACAAATTCAACTTCAACATTAGCAGTTTCCCTAGCTTCATCGCTGAAAAGCAGCTTTTAACCGGAGCAAAATACGTCAAAGATCTTTTTTTAAGGTGAGAGCACTCACTATCTCACGTAATTCACATAGAGATCTAACAAAGTTGTGATGTCTCACTCTGATTAAATATGAACCCAAAACTTTTCTAACTGTTTTTGCCTTGGATTTCCTCTGACTAAGAATTATTATCTTATTTATGTAATGTATTCACGACATGAATTCCTTGCTGTCTTAACAAAAGGCAGAACAACTATAATGTTACTTTCTATAATTATTACAGGCTCTGCTGAGATGTCAAATTCTGTAGAATGCTTAGACACCCTGACACACAAATATGGATTAACTTCATTTCATGTGCATGAAATGCACATGAACTTGTTTTAGTGAACTTGTTTTAGTTGATTTAGTTTTCTTGATGTACTGTAGAGCGTGATGAGGTCTGTTGTGGTATTGTGTGCACTGGATTGAGGGGACAGTTGGTGTTGTTTGTCAAACCCAATCTTCTTAAGCTGCAAATTCAGTAAAGTTACCAGATATATATATATATATATATATATATATATATATATATATATATATATATATATATATATATATATATATATATATATATATATATATATATATAAAACGGTTGCAGTTACAGCTCAAACGTCGTAACAACACTTCTAAATCTGAGTCTGACGCACAATTTCAAATACAAACACGAAGCAGTTTGATTTTTGTCCGATGACGAGCGAGCGAGCGAGAGAGAGAGAACTGGTAAAGCAGCACATAGTAACAATAAAGATGAGCGCCATAAAGATGTTATTAATCAGGGAAATCTTTCTGATTGTTTCACAGCGGTTACCAGCAGCGGGTAAACACGCCCACGACAACACACTTAGGCTCCCCGCAGCCCGTTTCTATCGGAATATGCGCCAAAACTGCCTCTTTAAAATGAACTGCACGGTTCAGTCTGCGCCTGTCTGAATTGCAATGTGAAGTTTTACACATCTATGCGTGAGCATAATCAAAAATTCCCCCCAGGAGCAGCGTTTTTTTTTTTTCCCAGGACCCGCGGTAACGACAGCGGTGTTCTTACGATGGAGTATTAGGGCCACACATGAAGAGAAAAAATAATTTTGCCATGACGAGATTAAACTGGTGCAGATCAGTTGATGCAGCGATGCATTTGGCCACCGGAGGCAGTGGCGACCCACCAGCTTAAAATCTATGTATTGACATCTTAAAAATGGTCTTATAGCTTAAAAGATCATCCTGTTTTGGTTGGTTTTGTAGCCGAATAGAAGAGATGTTCTCAAAGCATTAAATAAGCCTTTTGACTTTTAAAAATGTTGTCCTTTTAAGGTAATTTTAAGTTACTTTTTATTAAATTTATTAATATCCTATGGAAGTCTGGACATATGGCAGCGGCGTTTCAGGTGACTTTGCCACGCCACTACGCCGCCCTGCTCCATCGAATCCAGTTAATTTTGTAGCCGAATAGAAGAGATGTTCTCAAAGCATCAAATAAGCCTTTTGACTTTTAAAAATGTTGTCCTTTTAAGGTAATTTTAAGTTACTTTTTAATAAATTTGTCAATACCCTATGGAAGTCTGGACATATGGCAGCGGCGTTTCAGGTGACTTCGCCACGCCACCATGCCGCACTGCTACATGGAATCCAGTTGGGCTTGGAATCCACAACACAGCAACATGTCTGTGGACACAGTTTCATGTTGATTAGCTCAGAGGGGTAACATAGCGACTGCTAACAATAAAACATGACACTTCCTGTTGTCAGGGGGCGTGGCCTAAGTGATGTCATCATTTGACCATTGGATATTGTAGAAGACCCGATGATGATCAATCACAGAAAGTTTGGTGCCTCTGTGTGTTTCTGTGTAGGAGATATAACAGTTTTTCCTGTTGTCAGGGGGCGTGGCCTAAGTGATGTCATCATTTGACCATTGGATATTGTAGAAGACCTGATGATGATCAATCACAGAAAGTTTGGTGCCTCTGTGTGTTTCTGTGTAGGAGATATAGCAGTTTTTCCTGTTGTCAGGGGGCGTGGCCTAAGTGACGTCATCATTTGACCATTGGATATTGTAGAAGACCCGATGATGATCAATCACAGAAAGTTTGGTGCCTCTGTGTGTTTCTGTGTAGGAGATATAACAGTTTTTCCTGTTGTCAGGGGGCGTGGCCTAAGTGATGTCATCATTTGACCATTGGATATTGTAGAAGACCCGATGATGAACAATCACAGAAAGTTTGGTGCCTCTGTGTGTTTCTGTGTGGGAGATATAACAGTTTTATGTTTTGTGGCGAGTAGGTGAACTTTGACCCCTGCTAACGCCCCTTCAAAATGCTCAAAAACTCACCGTTTTGATAACTTTTAATTGGCCATGCCTTATGATCAGACTGACGGAGTTTTAAGCCGCTCGCTCGAAATCCCTAGGACGAGTTCGATCAAATACCAATGCTGTAAATGTCAAAAATGAGGTCAAATTACGACTTTCAATCTAAAATGGCCGACTTCCTGTGATATTTGCACTATGACGTTAATTGTAAATTCTGAGCGTCTTGCTTAGATCTACAACTGTACAAAATTTCATTACTCTACGATGAAGTAAGTGAATAGCAAAGGGTCCTTTGAAAATTTCTAGGTGGCGCCGTTGAGACATTTTTCTTTTGATTTTTGTGACGACCTTAAAATCCAAAATTTTTAAACAGTCTTCTTGCATCCGCCAAGTTTGGTGAGTTTTTGAAAATGGTAAGGCCCCCAAAAAGGCCCCTCTTTAGGGGGGCAGAATAATAATAATAAGAAACAACACAGATACAATAGGCCTTCGCAGCGCTTAGCTGCTCGGGCCTAATAATTAACACTACAGATACAATAGGCCTTCGCAGCGCTTCGCTGCTCGGGCCTAATTAAACAACACAGATACAATAGGCCTTCGCAGCGCTTCGCTGCTCGGGCCTAATTAAAACTTACCTGACTCCGCCAGATAGATTTGCTCCGCATATCCATCTGGAAACCTTCCGTTGAAGTAATTTTGGGAAGGGGCGAAAATACTGGTCAGCTGATTGGCCTATATTGGTGATAGACGGGCCAAATAAACCAATCAGATTCGTCGTCGCTCGTAACAGAGCGACGACGAAAACACAACCACAAGCCAAGCTACTCTTGCTGCTGCAAGTAAAGGCTCGTTAGCTCAGCAGAGAAATACTCTGTAATTCCGATAAAACTTGCTCGATAGCCGCGCTAACGCTAGTTTCATCGGCTGAAGCCGCCATGTTCTTTAGACTGAACTGACGCGCTTCCCGTTGCGTCACACCGCAACCTGCCTCAAAGCCAACGCTGATTGGACGTTCGTTTCGTGAACGGCTCCAAATTTTCTTTAACGGAGAGTATCCAGACTGATCTGCGAGTGAAACCTTGAAACCTCGCGAGATCAGGATGGTCTCACGAGGCTAAATTAAAACCGCAAGCGGTGATGATCGGCCCTCGCAGCAAAGCGCCGC
The DNA here is from genome assembly GCF_011125445.2 of Fundulus heteroclitus. NCBI lineage: Eukaryota > Metazoa > Chordata > Actinopteri > Cyprinodontiformes > Fundulidae > Fundulus > Fundulus heteroclitus. The sequence goes on from NC_046374.1 coordinate 32,062,368, forward strand.
TCTCGCCTATTGGCCACCGCTGGGATTTGCGCACCGCCGGCCGCCCGCCACCGCAGATGCTGTCGCGCATTTTGCCCGCCCGTCCACTGGGCGATTCACACGAACGTGTTCGGCAGCGCTCCCCCACGGCTCACAAAAAATCTGGTGCAGATCGCTTGATGCAGCGAGGAGATACAGCCGTTGAATAATGATAATGCATTTGGCCACCGGACCGGACTAAATCGAGCTCCTCTCGACGTGAAGAAGCAGTGGCTCTACTCTGAGTCCTCCCCGGATGACTGAGCTCCTCACCCTATCTCTAAGGGAGAGCTCACACACACTATGGAGAAAACTAATTTTTGGCCGCTTGTATCTGGGATCTCGGTCACGACCCAAAGCTCGTGACCATAGATGAGGGTAGGAACGTAGATCGACCGGTAAATCGAGAGCTTTGCCTTTTGGCTCAGCTCTCTCTTCACCACAACGGACCGGTACAGCGCCCGCTTCACAGCAGACGCTGCACCAATCCGCCTGTCGATCTCCCGCTCCATCTTCCCCTCATTCGTGAACAAGACCCCAAGATACTTGAACTTCTCCACTAGAAGCTGGCTCTTTGGACTTTCCTTTTTTAAAAAGCTTATAGTTAGAGTGGCTCATGTTATCCTAAGCTACCTCTATAGTTATGCTGCTATACGTTTAGGCTACTGCAGGACATCAGGGTCTATTGTTCTTCAATTTTGAATGACTGTTGTCATTTCAGCTTTTAACTTTTTGTTTTTTCTTTTTTTTTCATAGTAGGTACACCTGGTCTGGCGTTCTGTTAGCTGTGGCATCATCCAGGGAAGACAGATCACCCGCTACTACCATCTAATGTAGAACTTCTGTGCTTTTTTGTCTGTCTTGTTGTGTCTCTGCTCTGTCTTCTGTAACCCCCAGTCTGTCGAGGCAGATGACCGTTCATACTGAGCTCGGTTCTGATGGAGGTTTTTCCTTCCCGTTAATGGGGAGTTTTTTTTCCCGCTGTTGTTTCATGCTTGCTCAATAGGTAGGATTGCTGCAAAGCCATGGACAATGCAGACAACTCTCCCTGTGGCTCTACGGTTCCCCAGGAGTGAATGCTGCTTGTCGGGACTTTGATGTAATCAACTGGTTCCCTTATATAGGAATATTTTGACCAATGTGTATAATCTGACCCAATCTGTACAATCTGATTGATTTTGACTTTGTAAAGTGCCTTGAGATGACATATTTCATGAATTGGCACTATATAAATAACATTGAATTGAATCATCTCTTTAGACCAAGTAAACTATCACATTTTATGAGACAGTTATCTCATTTTAAAGATATAATCATCTAACGTTATTACTCTTAGCAAGTTAAAGCTCCATAAAAATTGTAGACCAGCTTTTAGTTCCACTCTTTTATTGTGCACATCTAGGCTACCTATAAATATAAAGCATGGCATGCCAAAAAAAAATTTCAACAAAAGGCAATTTTAGTAATTGCCTTGCAATTTTATATCTAAGCATTACAAATTATAACATTTCACAAATTTTCACAGCAAGATGGAAATAACGACTATCTTTTTTCCTTTTTTTACCTACCTTTTGAAATTAATACTTGTTTCTACTTCTCCAAAATTATACTTCAAGAAAACTATTGTACTGTCCTGGGGCCATATGCAGCTAGACAAAAGTTCCCCACACAAAGCTTCTCTTTCTTGCGTTCTCTGAATAACCTTTGTTCCCAAATCTGGCTTTAAACATTGTTTTTGTAAAAAGACAAATATTTTTCCAAGGCAGAAGCGTGTAGAACAAATTCAACTTCAACATTAGCAGTTTCCCTAGCTTCATGGCTGAAAAGCAGCTTTTAACCGGAGCAAAATACGTCAAAGATCTTTTTTTAAGGTGAGAGCACTCACTATGTCACGTAATTCACATAGAGATCTAAGAAAGTTGTGATGTCTCACTCTGATTAAATATGAACCCAAAACGTTTCTGTTTTTACCATGGATTTCCTCTGACTAAGAATTAATTAATATCTTATTTATGTAATGTATTCACGACATGAATTCCTTGCTGTCTTAACAAAAGGCAGAACAACTATAACGTTACTTTCTATAATTATTACAGGTTCTGCTGAGATGTCAAATTCTGGAGAGTGCTTAGACACCCTGACACACAAATATGGATTAACTTAATTTCAAGTGCACTCGTGAACTTGTTTTAGTTGATTTAGTTTTCTTGATGTACTGTAGAGCGTGATGAGGTCTGTTGTGGTATTGAATTGCAATGAGAAGTATTACACATCTATGCGTGAGCATAATCAAAAATTCCCCCCAGGAGCAGTGTTTTTTTTTTTTTATTTATTTCCAGGACCCGCGGTAACGACAGCGGTGTTCTTACGATGGAGTATTAGGGCCACACATGAAGAGAAAAAATAATTTTGCCATGACGAGATTAAACTGGTGCAGATCAGTTGATGCAGCGATGCATTTGGCCACCGGAGGCAGTGGTGACCCACCAGCTTAAAATCTATGTATTGACATCTTAAAGATGGTCTTATAGCTTAAAAGATCATCCTGTTTTGGTTGATTTTGTAGCCGAATAGAAGAGATGTTCTCAAAGCATTAAATAAGCCTTTTGACTTTTAAAAATGTTGTCCTTTTAAGGTAATTTTAAGTTACTTTTTATTAAATTTGTCAATATCCTATGGAAGTCTGGACATATGGCAGCGGCGTTTCAGGTGACTTCGCCATGCCACCACGCCGCACTGCTACATGGAATCCAGTTGGGCCTGGAATCCACAACACACCGACATGTCTTCTCTCTATGGACACAGTTTCATGTTGATTAGCTCAGAGGGGTAACATAGCGACCGCTTGCAACAAAACATGACACTTCCTGTTGTCAGGGGCCGTGGCCTAAGCAATGTCATCATTTGACCATTGGATATTATAGGAGACCTGATGGTGATCAATTACTGAACGTTTGGTGGCTCTGTGAGTTTTTGTGTATGAAATATAACAGGTTTGTGTTTCATGGCGAGTAGGTGAACTTTGACCCGTTCTAACCCCCCTTCACCATGCTCAAAAACTCACCATTTTGATAACTTTTAATTGGCCATGCCTTATGATCAGACTGCCCGGGTTTCAAGCCGATCGCTCGATATCTCTGGGAGGAGTTCGATCTTATACCAATGCTGTAACTGTCAAAACTGAGGTCAAAATCAGACTTTCAGTCTAAAATGGCCAACTTCCTGTGATATTTACAGTATGACATTAATTGTAAATTCTGAGCGTCTTGGTGAGCTCTACCACTGTACCAAATCTCATGTCTCTACGATTAAGTAAGTGAATAGCAAAGGGTCCTTTGAAAATTGCTAGGTGGCGCCGTTGAGACATTAGGTCACGCCCAACAAAGTTTGTTATGGATTCCTATTGGGGGGTGGATAAGGATGCATTCAAGTGAGTTTTAAGCAGCTCGGCCCAAAAATGTGGAATTCAGAGCCAAACGTATGGCAGCGGCGTTTGAGGTGACTTCACCACGCCGCCACGCTCTCCTGCTCCATCGAATACACTTGGGGCTGGAATCCACAACACAACAACATGTCTTCTGTCTCTGGACACAGTTTCATGTTGATTAGCTCAGAGGGGTAACATAGCGACCGTTTACAGCAAAACATGACACTTCCTGTTGTCAGGGGGCGTGGCCTAAGTGATGTCATCATTTGACCATTGGATATTAAAGAAGACCCGATGATGATCAATCACAGAAAGTTTGGTGCCTCTGTGTGTTTCTGTGTAGGAGATATAACAGTTTTATTTTTTGTGGCGAGTAGGTGAACTTTGACCCCTGCTAACGCCCCTTCAACATGCTCAAAAACTCACCGTTTTGATAACTTTTAATTGGCCATGCCTTATGATCAGACTGACCGAGTTTCAAGCCGTTGAGGCATTTTTCTTTTGATTTTTGTGACGACCTTAAAATACAAAATTTTTAAACAGTCTTCATGCATCTGACAAGTTTGGTGAGTTTTTGAATATGATAAAGCCCTCAAAAAGGCCCCTCTTTGGGGTGGCAGATTAATAATAATAATTAAACACTACAGATACAATAGGCCTTCGTAGCGCTTCGCTGCTCGGGCCTAATTAACACTACAGATACAATAGGCCTTCGCAGCGCTTCGCTGCTCGGGCCTAATTATTAAAAATGGAAAAAGAGAGTATTGGAGGAGTTTCTGTAATTCAGTAGGAAGGGAGACGGATATTTCTAAGGTGTGGGCAACAATTAAAAGGATGAATGGGATTAAAAGAGTGAGTGGATATCCAATATTAGATGATGGAGAAATAACAGCAGTTACCGACAGAGAAAAGGCAAAAATGTTAGTAAATACTTTTGTTAAAATTCATAGCACTGAAAATATTAGTGAAGAAGGAAAAAAAGGAAGAGAAAAGACTATTTTAGAAAACAAGTATTTATTACAGTAAATTCAAGATAAAAACGAACCGTTGAACATGTCTTTTACAATAACAGAACTATATAGGGCTTTTAAACAATATAAATTATCAACTCCAGGAAAAGATCAAATTTATTATGTTATGATTAGTAATTTAAGTGAAAATTCTAAACATATTTTATTAGAAATGTATAATAGGGTATGGGAAGATGGGGAATTGCCAAAGAGTTGGAAGGAAGCCGTGATTGTTCCAATTAGAAAACCAGGGAAAAATGAGTCAAAACCAGGAAATTATCGGCCGATAGCTTTAACGTCCAACTTATGTAAAATAATGGAAAGAATGATAAATGAAAGATTAATATATTATAAGGAGAGCAAGGGACTTATATTGTCTTATCAGAGTGGTTTCAGGAGAGGTAGAGGTACAATGGATCCAGTTTTATGCTTAGAGCATGAAGTTAGAAAGGCAAAGGTGAATAAAGAGAGTGTTGTGGCAGTATTTTTTGATATTGAGAGAGCATATGATATGATGTGGAGGGAAGGGTTATTAATTAAAATTAGAAGAATGGGTATAAATGGTCATATGTTTAGATGGATTAAAAATTTTCTAGAAGAAAGACAAATACAAGTGAGGATAGGGAAGGATTATTCTGAGAGTTTGAAAATAGAAAACGGGACACCACAGAGAAGTATAGTAAGTCCGTTATTATTTCCAGTGATAGTTAATGATATGTTTAAAGAAATCGAGGGTGGAATGGGATTCTCATTATTTGCAGATGATGGAGCAATGTGGAAAAGAGGAAGAAATTTGTAATTTATTGTAAGGAAACTTCAGGGAGCAATTTCAATTATAGAAAAATGGTCATATAAACGGGGATTCAAATTTTCTGTAGAGAAAACTAAAATAATGTTTTTTACAAGAAAAAGGGTTGGTGGAAAAGCTAACTTAAAATTATATGGTCAGGATTTGGAAAGAGTTAAACAATTTAAATTTCTTGGGATGTGGTTTGATGAAAGAATGACATGGGGTATGCACATTAAGAAAATAATCGATAAATGTAGGAAGGTACTGAATATAATGAGGTGTTTAGTTGGAACAGAGTGGGGAGCTGATGGAAAATCATTAGAAGCAATTTTTACTGGGTTAATCAGGTCAGTACTTGACTATGGATGTATAGTCTATAACTCAGCAGCAGATACAAACCTCCATCAGTTAAATATTATTCAACATCAGGCTTTAAGAATATGTACTGGCGCTTTTAAAACATCTTCAACAGCAGCATTACAAGTTGAAATGGGAGAAATGCCTCTTAAAGTTAGAAGAGATCAATTACCATTAAACTATTGGGCAAATTTACAGGGACAAAGGAAGGATCATCCAACACTAGAGGTGCTTAAACCTGGATGGGAAAAGGAAAAGAAACCATTAAAGAGCTCTGGATGGGTAATAAACTCCAAAGTTAATGAAATTAATTTAAATCAGTTAGATATATGTCAGACAGTTCCGTTAACAGCAATACCACCTTGGATACTTCCTGATGCTAAAGTTGATCTTTCATTATTAGAAAAGAAGGAAAAAAGATAAATATCAAATTATGAATAAATATATAGTACAAGAGCACGTGTATAAATATTATAATTATATACAAATATATACAGATGCATCAAAAAACACAGCTAATAGGGTAGGGATAGCATTTATTATACCACAGTTTCATATTAAGGTAGGAAAAAGGATTAGTGATGGCGTTTCAGTATATACCGGAGAAATGATAGCTTTGCTTTTAGCAGTTCAATGGGTGGAAGAGGTAAGACCATTAAAATCTATAATTTGCTCAGATTCTAGTTCGTCATTAGTCAGTTTGCAAAATAATCAGTCAGACAGTAGACAAGATATATTAATAGAAATACAACAAACACTTTACAGAATAAATATGATGGGGTTAGTAGTAAATTTTGTTTGGGTTCCTGCACATAACGAGATTAAAGGAAATAAAATGGCAGACAGGATGGCTAAGGAGAGTACCAATAAGGTAAGGGTAGATATTAATTAAACAAAAAGCAAAAGAGAGGTGGCAAAAGTTATGGGAAGAAGAAAAGAAAGAAAGGTGGTTTTAAAAAAAATACAAAAGAGAATTGGACCAATGAGAAGATCAGTAAGGAACAGGAGAGAAGAGATAATTATTTCACGACTTAGAATAGGACACACTGAATTGAATAGATCATTATTTTTGATAGGGAAACATCAGACAGGGAAATGTGATTGTGGGGAAGATGAGACAGTGGAACATGTTATTTTGAATTGTAGGAAATATTGGAGTCAGAGAAACGAGTTAATAAGGAAACTTAGTAACATGAAAATGAAACTTAATATTGTCAATTTATTGCAAAAGGAATCAGAAAGCAGAGGATATCAGGTTATATTTGAGTTTTTGAAACAGATCATTAGGTTGTATATTAGGATATACTTTTGTTTTATTTTTTGTCATGTGGTCCACACTCCATACCAGTTGGTGGCGGTAATGCTGACCTAAACGTTTTTTGCCAACCGCCAATAAAAATCAAGAAGAAGAAGAAGAAGAAGAAAAAGAAGAAGACTACTTGTCGTTTCTCACAGGTGAAGCCAGAAGCAGGAGTGTTGGTGAATCTGAAAGAGAGCAGCAGCTGCTGCAAGTGATGAAGTCTGGAAAGAAGTCCAGCAGCTGGAGGCACAGCGGAGAAACTGGAGGGAAGCAGGAGCTCAAAGAGCGGCAGGACGCAGCAGAGGAGACACCAATGATGGGGGATGTTTTCCAGCCCAGAGTTCTGCTGCACCGATTAGGTTTGGAGATTTCCTTCTTCATGCTAACTGTGTGGATGGAGCTAAAGTTTAGGAGCCGTTTTCAGCAGCTGATGGATTCCTCCTCTTCATCAGAACTCGTTGCAGGATTTCCCCCAGAAAACTGGCTAAGCCTGCAGCTCTGCGTAGGAGGTGCTAATGCTAGCTTAGCATCTAGCATAAGAGGTGCTAATGCTACCTTAGCATCTAGCATAAGAGGTGCTAATGCTAGCTTAGCATGTAGCACCGTTTAGTACCAAGCGTTTCTTTGTGCTTGGAAAAATTCCCCTAAAAAACGCTTTTTGGTTTATCTTGTTTAGAAAGAGGGTCACATGTTTTCTTCTGGCTGTTGAGTATGGAGGACCAATCCTGCCAACATTTAGAATATATAAAGAAATAAATCAGTGACTCACTTAAATAAATACTGGGTCAAAAAGTAGCTAATAATATAAAACTGCCATTAAATGCAACAAACTAATAAAAATACATTTATATATTAACTGTTCAATTGATCGGCTACAAATATATAATCATATAACAAATATGTATATATCGATGTTTAACTGTCACATCATAGCTCGTCTTATTCTATATATTTTAGCCGTTATTAAATGTTTTTAACAGAATAATTACATTAAAATTCTCACAACACAATGACACTAAAGTTACCGGTGATCATTTCTAGGGTGAAACTGTCAGTTCCTGAGGTTCAGTTTTCTCTACACTGCTGATCAAATCTTTTTCTCTAAACTGAATCTTTCCCATCATTGTAACATTGTAAAGATCTAGTTGTTCATAAAGCATGTAATGTGTTTCAGTGTTGGCTGCAGATGTTAAAGAAGAGGCTCCTAAAGAACAGAGTCCTGAGGGGGAGCAGCAGGAGTCAGAGCCCCTCCACCAAAAGGAGGAACAGGAGGAACCCGGGGCCCCTCAGGAAGGAGAGCAGCTCCTTGTGAAGGAGAAGACTGATAGCAGGTTTCCATTAACTGCTGCTCCTATCAACAGTAAGGATTGGTTTACTTTGTTTGTGTGTCCTGTGTTGTAGCTAAAGGCCAAAACTCTGTGAATTCATCAGCTTCCTATCAGACAAAATGTCAGCTCAGTCTGACTCTACGTGCACCCATCCTATTTCTTCAACCTCTGACTAGAGGCTCCAGTTCAGATCTCCTGACTCTCTAGGTCAAGTGTTCATGCTAGAGTCTGCTGGTCTGTGAGGAAACACAAAGCTGCTCCTGCTGCTGGAACAAACTCAGCCAGGATCCCAGTTTCACAGTCAGATATGGAGGCAAAGTAAAACTCATCCGCTTTGGGGGAAATACTAAATAAATCTTCAGATCCCAGTTTCTGACCAGGTTGGTCCACAGATGTTTATTAAATCTTTATTAGATGTATTCTTACTATTTTACTTGGAGAAAAGTGCAGCCTGTGCAGCACCTTAAACTGCAGCTTGCCATGTCTGATGCAGATTGATGAGGAGTGAATTCTTTCAACTGCAGCCTGCCAGACTTCATCCATGAAGGATTCCTCTAGTTCTTCCTCTCATAGGTTTTTCAAACGGCCAACTGACAGAGTTGCCATATATGGTTGACACCAAGCCTTTACCCATTGGGTTCATGTCCAAATATTCATCCAGTCATGTATTTTAGGACAATGTTAAAGAGAAATTAGTCTTTATTGTTGTTATTACACATTGTTTTAAGTTAGTTAATGTTTAATAAATAACTTTTTGTCTGTTAGGTACTGTCTGGTGAATATCAGCCCAAACAGCTGATATCAGGACAATAGTTGAAAGGAATGATTCAACCACTGACGTTCTTTTAACAGCAAACTCTGCCAAAATATAGAATAAAGGAGTGACAACTTCTCTTCAAGATCAAGAATTTATTAACAGAAATAAATTAACATCCAGAGAACATCACTATATAATGCTGTTTATCTGACTTAACACTATATTTCAATCAACAAATTCTCTCATCATTTAACTGATGCAAAGAAATGAGAACTTATCACTTCTGTTTAGATATCTCTACATTGGGTTCCAGTTAATTTCCAAATTGATTTTAAAGTTCTTTATTTGTTTTTAAGTGTTCACAAGGTCATGGTCTCAGTATCTGACCTGATTCAAGCGTATGCTCTGTCACACTCATTGAGGCTGGCAGTGTAGTTACTGTCAATTATCCCAAAGCCTAAGAGCAAGTTGAGAGGTAAGCAACGTTTTCAGCTGCTACCCCCAAACTTTGGAATAAGCTGCTATAACAAATCAAACAAATGTTTTTAAATCAGCTCTTGAAACATTATTTCTCCTTGGCTTTCAGCTCAGTTTGAGAAGTTTATTTTAATTTATTTTAACATATCATTGTATCTATTTTGTATTAGTTTATATTGTTTTATTATTTTTATAGAACAATAACCCCCCCGTCCTTAAAACCTAGTGACTCCTCTGGTAATGTTACAGACATAAAATGAATGAATAACTAGGCGAATTGTTCAGCTGTCCTCTGTAGTTTTATTCTCACCATTCTCAGAAAAACAGTTTCTGATGTCCTGGGCCCCTGCTCTGCTGCTCTGCTGCGAGACTTGAGATGTTCTTGGGAGAGAGAGCAGTTCAGACCCGAACCTGACAAATAAAGAAAAAGGACACACACACAGTCTCATTCACACCTCACAATGCACAGACTCAAAAAAGAAAAAAGGACGACATTCACACATAACACTCACATCCAATAATACCAGGCCCCAGACCCAGTAGGTAATCACTGAAATTGATTCCCTTCCATACAGAAAGCCCATATTTTTTAATTTCAGCTACCACATTATACATGCCAGATTAAATACTAATACATGCAATTCAGCAATGGTGTCAAGGTGTTACTTTATTGTGTCTGTTATACTATATCCGTTGGTTGTGCTGTTCTTTTTGCGTCTCTCTTTGCAGGTGATGAAGCAGACTGAAGACGTTTTATCATTCTCTTCCTTTTATCTCCTCTTTCTTTAACCTTTTCACCTTTTTTCTTGTTCTTCCTTTGCTCTCATACTTTTACATTGTAATGTCCATATAATTTGAGATATCCCCCGCATGAATTATAATAAAACCATTCACATGCATAAATCAAGCGGAGGACTATGGCAAAAGCTGTACTGCTCCACTAGTGAAAGTAAAACCTGTTGAGCTCTTTTTGGCATTAAGAGAACAATTCTTATTGCCACATTGCCAGAAAGGACACTGGGAAAAAAATAAGATGGGATAAGGGCAGTCACCATGATTGTCTAGGTGGATTATACCATCAATATCCCTGGCTTTGAAGTAGCTTGTGGTTTTTGTGTTTTATCGTCCACTAATCGGTATCGAGGTGAACTGCCCGTTATATCGCTATATTGATTGTAGGACATATCGCCCAGTTTTCTGTTGGTTTATTTTGTGTTTTACTTGTCTGCATGTTCTGTAAATGAAATGGTGAAAACTAAATTGATCAAATAAATCATCCAACAATCCATATTATGTGGCAGGTTGTGAGGCAAAAGAACATGGAAAATTCAGAGGTGTGAAAACTTTTGCAAGGAACTATACACAAACAAGACATAAGAAACAGCCTCTGGTGCGCTGGGGGGGCCTCGGGGCCTGTTGAGCTGGTAGGGGGGCATGGTCATTAACATCTCTGGCCAGGGTCCCCCCCTCTTATTTATTAACTTTTTTTTTTTTTTTTTTTTGGGGGGGGGGGGGTAAAGCCAGTAGGCTCGGTGGGTGGGCTGGGGGGGTTGAGGTGTTGGTCCTGGTGGGTGATTGGCTGGCGGGCCCTGTGGCCTCTCCCTGTCTCCCGGGCTACGATGGTTCCGCTGGCGAGGCCCCCTTCTCTGGGTGGGGCTTTCGGGGAGCGGGGGTGCCTATTGGAGTCAGTAGGGGAGCTGGCTCCCTGGGATGGCTTCCCAGTCCTTTGCTCCCCTTCCCCGGACTCCTCCCTCTGCCTGCTCCATCACACCGCCACACGTGTAGGTCCTTGGGGAGGGGGCGTTACTGGAGGTTGCCACTTTCTGGTGACGTCCCTCTCCCCAATTTTATTATGCATCTTAGACACTTTCACTCCAAATATTTTCACAACGCACACTCATGTAGGCCATGGTATGGGTGGGGGGAAGACGTCTGGCTGGGGGGCTTATGTTGTGTGGGCCTCACCTCGGACGGCTCCCTTCATCTCCTCTCACACTTAGACATTGAGGGTTCTGGGCAGTTTCCTGGAGGGGGTGTGCTGGCACCAGCTTCCTTCCGGAGGGGGGGTGGGCTGTGCCGTGCACCCTCTTCGGCGCTCCCAGTTTTTAAACACAGGGAGGATCGGGGGTCTTTTGCACACCCTCGTTCTCCAATGGAGGCAAGGAGTCTGGGGCCTGGAGGAGGTGCGGGCCACTGTGTCCGGGGTCTTGGCGGGGGGCTGCTATGGGTAGCCAGCGGCTTGCATGGTCTGGGGCTGACGCCTCCGCTCCCCCCAGGAGGGGTGGGGGGCAGGGATGGCTAGGGTAAGGTGGGGGAGGTAGGGGGTTAATTAGGTATTTAGGGCGTGAGGGGGGTTCTGGCTGGGTGGCTCGTACGGGTCGTGTTGGCCCCCCCTCTTTGGGGGGCCCGGTCCGGGGGCTGTCTGGTCCGGGGGCGGGGCCGGGGGTCGGGCACAAGCAGTCGTATAGTTGATTTGGGGTGACCCCCCCCCTCTTGTCAGTGTTGGATGCGAATGTTATGTGGGAATGTGTGTACAGCGTCTTTTTTTTTTTTTTTTTTAAATCTGTGTGTGGTGAGTGGGGCACTAGGGAGAGATGGTGTGAATGAGTTTTCCTTTTTTTTTTTTTCCAGGTATGGGTCCGGTCCGCTCCCTCTCCCAAGAATATCTCAAGTCTCCGATAGGTGCGGAGCCCATCCCCCCACATCCTGCCCTCCTCCGCTGCGCTGGCAGGTGCCTTGGCCCTCTGGCGCGTTGGTGGGCCTCGGGTTTGGGGCGGGTTCTGGGGGGGGGCAGCCCACTCCCGGCGGCTGCTTCGTGGGGCCTGGCACCCTGGGGGGCGGCCGGGCCCCCGCCGCGGGTGCGGGGCGCCCCTGGGGCCTCTGGCCCTCAGGGCCCATGGTCGGGACCACTTCAGCGGGGCTGGCTGCCGGCGGAGCCCATGGGCTCGTCCCCGCGGCTTTTGGGGGCGTCGGCATTGCGGTGGCTGGGGGATTTCCTCGGGGTCATCTCTCCTCTTTCCTTGGGGTCGTCTTTCCTCTTTCCTTTGGGTGGGGGGGGGGGGTTGCAGATATCCCGTGTCTGCCCCTCCTGGGCGCCCTGCTTTAGGGGCCCCTTTGGGAGTCCGGGGCTACGGGTCCCCTGACTCCTGCCTCTGTGCTCGGGGAAGGCGGGCCTTTGGTTCTCCACAACCACTATCAAGCTATTTCTGGATAATCTTCACCTAAACTAGTGCACTCTCACAAACTCCCACAGGTGCTGGGTCCAAGGTAATAAATGTTCACTTATATACAGAAAGCTTATAATTTATTTATTTATGTTCTTTCATTTTCTTTTTTCAGGTATCACATTACACATGTCAGCTTAAATAGTAATACATATGATTTAGCAATGATATCAAGGTGTTATTCGATTGTATCTGTTGCTTTATGTCTGTTGGTTGTGCTGTTCTTTTTGCATCTCTCTTTCCAGGTGATGGAGCAGACGGAGGACGTTTTATCATTCTCTCCCTTTTATCTCTTCTTTCTTTCACCTCTTCTCTTTTTTTTTCTCTTCTTGTTCTTCCTTTACTCTCCCATTGTAATGTCCATATAATTTGAAATTCTCCCTGCAGGAATCACAATACAGCTATTTACAAGCATAAATCAAGCGGAGCACTATGGCGAAAACTGTTCGCTCCACTTGTAAAAGCAAAATATGTCGAGCTCTATCTGGCATTGAGACATCAATCCCTATTGCCACATTGCTAGACAGGACACTGGGGAAAAAAAATAAAAATAAAATAAACACTAAGAACAAGTAGTAGTTAAATCAATGAATTAAATCAAACTAAATTGCAGAAATATATATTAAATTCAATTCAAGCTGACATCAAAATACTTTATGTGCATAATGTGTTTCAATGTTTCCTGCAGATGTTAAGCAGAAGCTGATTGTTAAAGAAGAAGCTTCTTTAGACCACAGACCTCGTGCTGACCTGCATGATCCAAAGCCCCCCCACATCAAGGAGAACCAGAAGGGAGTCTACATCAGTCTGCCAGGAGAGCAGCTCAATGGGAAGGAGGTGATTAATGCCATCAGGTTTCCAGTCTCTTCTCCTCCCATAAAGAGTCTGGATGATGAACAGTCTCTGCTGCTCTCACAGCTTTATCCAGACCAGATTAAAGGCAGAGAGCTTCCAGAAGAGAATGATGGAGAAGAATCCACCAGAATACAAAATCATGGAGATGCTTCCACTTCTTCAGAGGCTGAAGACAGTGAGAAGGATGAAGAGGACAGTGATGTAGAGCACCCTCTCTCTGAGCTGAAGCACTTGTCAGACTCTGGATATAAGAAATGTTCTACAGAGAAGAAAAATGTGGACTCACGAAGGAAAGTCCAGACAGGAGTGAAGCTTAGCTGTAAAGACTGTGGCAAAACATTTATTAGAAAATCATATTTAAACACACACATGAGAATCCACACAGGACAGAAACCTTTCTGCTGTGATATATGTGGACAAAGATTTAGCCAAAAATCACATTTAAACACACACATGAGAATCCACACAGGACAGAAGCCTTTCTGTTGTGATCTATGTGGACAAAGTTTTAGCCACAAATCTAATTTAAATACACACATGAGAATCCACACAGGACAGAAGCCTTATTGCTGTGATCTATGTGGACAAAGATTTAGCCACAAATCACATTCAAACAGACACATGAGAATCCACACAGGACAGAAGCCTTTCTGTTGTGATCTATGTGGACAAAGATTTAGCCAAAAATCCAATTTAAATACACACATGAGAATCCACACAGGACAGAAGCCTTATTGCTGTGATCTATGTGGACAAAGATTTAGCAACAAATCACATTTAAACACACACATGAGAATCCACACAGGACAGAAGCTTTTCTGCTGTGATCTATGTGGAAAAAGATTTAGCCGAAAATCAGCTTTAAACAGACACATGAAAATCCACACAGGACAGAAGCCTTTCTGTTGTGATCTATGTGGACAAAGATTTATCTATAAATCAGCTTTTAACACACACATGAAAATCCACACAGGACAGAAGCCTTTCTGTTGTGATCTATGTGGACAAAGATTTAGCCACAAATCATATTTAAACACACACAGGAGAATCCACACAGGAGAGAAGCCTTTCTGTTGTGATCTATGTGGAAAAGGATGTAACGATAAATCAGTTTTAAGAAGACACATGAGAATCCACACAGGACAGAAGCCTTTCTGTTGTGATCTATGTGGACAAAGATTTAGCTGCAAATCAACTTTAAACACACACATGAGAATCCACACAGGAGAGAAGCCTTTCTGTTGTGATCTATGTGGACAAAGATTTAGCCAAAAATCAACTATAAACACACACATGAGAATCCACACAGGACAGAAGCCTTTCTGTTGTGATCTATGTGGACAAAGATTTAGCCACAAATCACATTTAAACACACACATGACAATCCATACAGGACAGAAGCCTTTCTGTTGTGATCTATGTGGACAAAGATTTAGCCGAAAATCACATTTAAACAGACACATGAGAATCCACACAGGAGAGAAGCCTTTCTGCTGTGATCTATGTGGACAAAGATTTAGCCACAAATCACATTTAAACACACACATGACAATCCATACAGGACAGAAGCCTTTCTGTTGTGATGTATGTGGACAAAGATTTAGCCGAAAATCACATTTAAACAGACACATGAGAATCCACATAGGAGGAAAAATGACTCTATGAATATTTACTCAAACTGCACAGCTGTTTACTGAGAGATGTTTGTTGTCATTAAAGGCAACAATCTTGACTTGCTATCCATCCATTTTCTTACTCGCTTTATCCCTCATGGGGTCGCGAGGGGTGCTGGTGCCTATCTCCAGCATTTCAATGGGCGAGAGGCGGTGTACACCCTGGACAGGTCGCCTGTCTGTCGCAGGGCCTTTCTTGCTAGTTTCAGCATTTCTCTAGTAGCTAATTTTTAGTTGGCTTAAAAACATTACAAGTTTTTTTAATTTCTTAAATTTTTCAAACTGAGCTACAGCGAACTTCGGAATTTAAGTTGTAGAAACATGAATATTTATCCTTGACAGGTGAGTGACGTGCAGAGATGTAACGATGCAGTCAAGCCCCTGTCAGGGTGCAGTGATGCCTACTGCACTCTGGACATTTTTCCAGCACCTTCCTCCTCCCATACAGTGCGGTTCCTCACTCCATCACTGATTCCTGCCACCTGCTGCTACTAATTAAGCCGGTCTCTTTCCAACCTCCCTACATAAGCTTACCTCAGTATGCTATTACCCGCCGGATCGTCTGCTCACAACCGCTCTCAAGCACCTCTCGTATCCCTCCTTCCTGCTGCTCCCCTGCACGCACCAGCCTTCGTCTCTCATCGCCCTCCTCGCAGTCTTCTTCTCCTCACCTCAGCCTCACTCACCCTCCTCGTGCCTGGCTGTGACTCTCCCTGCTGTCCTGCTGGCTCTTCCCCGACCCCAGCGCCCTCCCGCTTTCTCAGGAGGCTTCCTGGCTCCCAGCGTCTGCCTGGCTCCACAGTGCAGCACCTGCAGTCCTCCAGTTACCTCCGGTCCGCCTGCTCCTGCCATCTCCATCATCCCTTCCCAGCCTGGTGAAGACTGTCGGTCACATCCTCCACTACTCATCAGTTTTCTATAAAAGCTCTTAAACAAGGCTCTGTGTGTGTGGCTGTGTTCGGGTTCATCAGAACGTTTGCTGACAGTTTCTGATTCGATTTTTAGTTCCCAAGTTCATTTTTTTTTTACATTTTTAATTAAATGTATAGCTCATATAGTTTCTTTTGTTTTAACATCTGCGTTTTTATCCTTGTTTATTACTGTAATTGTTCAGTAAGATAGCTGAAATTACAAAAATCGATTACTAGACATTCATGAAAACTAACTACTCATTTTTACTTTTTTCACACTTATTTCATTGTGCATCATAAATCCTTTTATGATCAAACATTATTGTAATCACTTGAACATGTATGTCTTCATATCAATGTAAACCTGTTGTATAAATAAAGCAAAACTTTTATTCAGACGCTGGTGAAGATTCTCAGTCATCCAGGTCATGATCATTCCAAAGAAAAAACAAAACTGGACTTTTTTTCCAAAGTTTGAAGACGTTTTGCTTCCCATCCAGGAAGCTTTCTCAATTCAAATGTCTGGAGTTGTGTGGAGGTCCAAGGATTATATTATTGACCAACAAATGCCTTGTTATGGCTTAGATAACATGCAAATTAAACCAAAACCGCCCCCCCCCCCCCCCCTTAGTAATGGGAAGTCGTTAGGGTCATTACTGGGCTTACAGGAATGATCTTGTGTTCATTGTATGGAGGTGAGCATTGAGGTGAAGTTTGGTAGGAATCAACCCTGTTGCTGTGTTATAAATTTTAGAGAGTTGGAACCTAAGGCCTCCTCCTCTGTTTAAGGTTGTATTTCAATTAATATATCTGGTCTCCTGTCTGACTGATTATTTTGCAAACTGATTAATGATGAACTAGAATCTGAGCAAATGATTGATTTTAATGGTCTTACCTCTTCCACCCATTGAACTGCTAAAAGCAAAGCTAGCATTTCTCCTGTATATACTGAAACTCCATCACTAATCCTTTTTCCTACCTTAATATGAAACTGTGGCATAATAAATGCTATCCCTACCCTATTAGCTGTGTTTTGTGATGCATCTGTATATATTTGTATATAATTATAATATTTATACAAGTGCTCTTGTACTATATATTTATTCATAATTTGATATTTATCTTTTTCCTTCTTTTCTAATAATGAAAGATCAACTTTAGCATCAGGAAGTATCCAAGGTGGTATTGCTGTTAACGGAACTGCCTGACATATATCTAACTGATTTAAATTAATTTCATTAACTTCAGAGTTTATTACCCATCCAGAGCTCTTTAATGGTTTCTTTTCCTTTTCCCATCCAGGTTTAAGCACCTCTAATGTTGGATGATCCTTCCTTTGTCTCTGTAAACTTGACCAGTAGTTTAATATTAATTGATCCCTTCTAACTTTAAGAGGCATTTCTCCCATTTCATCCTGTAATGCAGCTGTTGAAGATGTTTTAAAAGCGTCAGTACATATTCTTAAAGCCTGATGTTGAATAATATTTAACTTATGGAGGTTTGTATCTGCTGCTGAGTTATAGACTATACATCCATAGTCAAGTACTGACCTGATTAACCCAGTAAAAATTGCTTCTAATGATTTTCCATCAGCTCCCCACTCTGTTCCAACTAAACACCTCATTATATTTAGTACCTTCCTACATTTATCGATTATTTTCTTAATGTGCACACCCCATGTCATTCTTTAATCAAACCACATCCCAAGAAATTTAAATTGTTTAACTCTTTCCAAATCCTGACCATATAATTTTAAGTTAGCTTTTCCATCGACCCTTTTTCTTGTAAAAAACATTATTTTAGTTTTCTTTACAGAAAATTTGAATCCCCATTTATATGACCATTTTTCTATAATTGAAATTGCTCCCTGAAGTTTCTTTACAATAAATTCCAAATTTCTTCCTCTTTTCCACATTGCTCCATCATCTGCTAATAACGAGAATCCCATTCCACCCTCGATTTCTTTAAACATATCATTAACTATCACTGAAAATAATAACGGACTTACTATACTTCCCTGTGGTGTCCCGTTTTCTATTTTCAAACTCAGAATAATCCTTCCCTATCCTCACTTGTATTTGTCTTTCTTCTAGAAATTTTTTAATCCATCTAAACATATGACCATTTATACCCATTCTTCTAATTTTAATTAATAACCCTTCCCTCCACATCATATCATATGCTCTCTCAATATCAAAAAATACTGCCACAACACTCTCTTTATTCACCTGTGCCTTTCTAACTTCATGCTCTAAGCATAAAACTGGATCCATTGTACCTCTACCTTTCCTGAAACCACTCTGATAAGACGATATAAGTCCCTTGCTCTCCATATAATATATTAATCTTTCATTTATCATTCTTTCCATTATTTTACATAAGTTGGACGTTAAAGCTATCGCCCGATAATTTCCTGGTTTTGACTCATCTTTCCCTGGTTTTCTAATGGGAACAATCACAGCTTCCTTCCAACTCTTTGGCAATTCCCCATCTTCCCATACCCTATTATACATTTCTAATAAAATATTTTTAGAAGTTTCACTTAAATTACTAATCATAACATAATAAATTTGATCTTTTCCTGGAGCTGATAATTTATATTTTTTAAAAGCCCTATTCAGTTCTGTTATTGTAAACGACATGTTCAACGGTTCGTTTTTATCTTCAATTTACTGTAATAAATACTTGTTTTCTAAAATAGTCTTTTCTCTTCCTTTTTTTCCGTCTTCACTAATATTTTCAGAGCTATGAATTTTAACAAAAGTATTTACTAACATTTTTGCCTTTTCTCTGTCAGTAACTGCTGTTATTTCTCCATCATCTAATATTGGATATCCACTCACTCTTTTAATCCCATTCATCCTTTTAATTGTTGCCCACACCTTAGAAATATCCGTCTCCCTTCCTACTGAATTACAGAAACTCCTCCAATACTCTCTTTTTGCATTTTTAATAATTCTTCTTACATTTGCTTGTAATTTCTTGTAGTTATTCAGATTCTGAAAGGTGTGATTTCTTTTTAATAATTTGAAAGCTTTATTTCGTTTCTTGATAACCTCCTTACATTCTGATGTCCACCAGGGCACCAACCTTCTTTCCCTTCCCCCACCTTTCTTCCTTATGGCCTGATTAGCAGCTTCTAAAATAGCGTTACATATAGAAAAATTTATTTCATCAATACTACTGCTCATATCCACTCTTAACATTTTCATTTCACTACTGTTCCTAAATGTTTCCCAATCTGCTGACTTAAAACACCATTTCTTTACCCCTTTTATACAATACCTTTCTATATTTAACTTTATTTCAATCATAATAGGATAATGATCACGTCCTATAGTTGTTTTATTAATTACTTGCCATAAACAAACACCTGCTATAGAATTTGAAACTAATGTTAAACCAATTGCTGACTCTGTATTATCTCTAAAATTTATTCTGGTTCCACTTCCATCATTTAGACAAACCACATTTTTAATATCCATTATTTATTCTATTATATCCCCATGTTGATCATTATGATGACCCCATAGTGTACTATGCCCATTAAAGTCCCCACACCATATAACCTTACCCTCTAAATACACCCCAAGTTCCTCCATTAAATCTATTGAAAGTCTTTTACATGGATTATAGAAGTTAATTATTTTAAATGGCCCATTTACTGTCCAGATTTATATAACAATATATTCTAACTCTCTTCCTTTAGCCATAAGTCAAAATTGAATTCCCTGTTTTTTGAATGTTATACACCCTCCTCCAGATCCTCCCTCTCAGTCTCTTCTAATGCTTTCATATCCTTTTATAACAAAATCAAGATTTGGTTTAAGCCAAGTTTCCTGAATACATATATCTAGATCTTCTTTAAATTCTCTAACAAATCCTTTAAACTCTTGTCCATTTACAATAAGGCTTCTAGCGTTCCATTGTAAGATTTTCAGTTTTTGTCTTCCTGTCCTCCTGCCCCTAGTCTCTTATTTATGTGCTCCCAGGATATGTCCTTTATACCAAAAACCTCTCTGCCCCTTTCACAATTATTTTGATTTTTTCTGTTTTTTGCTTAACTTGATCCGTACAATTTATGACATATGCAATGAACAACAAAATCTTTTCAACTGTTAGCACATTTTCAGTTCCACTCTGTCTTTGTTCTGGTGTTGGATTTGGCTGAACTTTCCTTATCACTTCTTTTGGCTTCACTCTTTTTGCAGCTTCTGCATAACTTATATTACTGATGACTTTAACTTGATCAATTTCCATTGCTTTTCTTCTGACCTCACATCCTCCAAAAGTCACTCTGTGTTGCCCTCCGCAATTACAGCAAGTTTCCTTCCCATTTTTACATCCATCATAGCTATGCTCTCCTCCACACTTATTACATTATTACATTATTGTGTGTTATATTGGTGGAACATGAAACACAAAGGCTGATCAGATGCTGTAAACCAAAAATATAGAAGCAAAGTTTATTTGAAGATTTTTCTCATCAAGCAAACCCCACCTTTGCATAGGATTACTGTCTATATGTGTCTTGTTTTTATTGAACAGTACATATTGTTGAAGCTAACAGAGAAACAAAGTTTTTTTTTTATTTAATTGATTTATCTTCACCAACAACAAAAACAAATAGGGGAGACCGGGGCTAGTTGTTACACTTTTTACACTCATACATAAATATTGGAATCAAAACACCATATATAAAAAACATATGTACCAGATGAAAGAGCAAAGTCTCAGGTATATATTTTGTATTCGGGTATTTTTCATATCTTATTCCTGTGCAGAGTTATAAGCGATCTAATGGAGATTGTCACCATGTGACAAGTTGCCCCTCCAAAGGGTAAGTTGTCACACTATATGGGGTAAGATGTCACATGGGGTTTTGTGACCAAAAAAAAGGGCAAAATTAATTTTGTTGTTATTTTTTTAATGTTAAGTGGATAAATGACAATAACTCACTTTTACTATTTATGAAATAGCATGAAATAATATGCAACATGCATTCCGAAACTGACACTTAAACTTTGAATACAAACAACAGAACAAAAGAAAATCTCAGAGTCAGACTCCTCATCTGAGTTGCAGTTTTGGCATAGCTTATGTAGATTGAATTGCTAGAAGCACATGCATCGTATGAAATAACATGAAATAAAATGAAATATTATGAAACATTGATTGATAGCTGTCTGACCCTGAATTTCCGCTGGTGTGAATGTTTTACAGTATCACCCCAAAGTACGATAATTGACATTAAAGTCCTTCGCTGTACTCCTGTTGGACTTGTGACCCAGGGTCACCTGCCTGACTGCCCTCAGCATCACGTCAGGTGCTGCACGGCCATGCTCTGCTTTTCTTTTATAACTCCTGACCATCTTCTCACTTTGTCCTCTCTTTTAAATCGCTCTTTTTTCTGTAAAAAATAATGTAAAATATTTATTAGAACGTATTGATTTAAATTATTTTTGAAAATTATAATTTTGGGGTAAGTTGTTACATGTGACAAGTTGCCCCAAATGACCACGTTTGCTAATGCTAGCTTTTTTTTTTTTTGCTAATGCTACTTTTAAGACTAATCTTAAAACTTTCCTTTTTGACAAAGCTTATAGTTAGAGTGGTTTATGTTACCCTGAGCTACCTCTATAGTTATGCTGCTATAGGCTTAGGCTACTGGAGGACATCAGGGTCTATTTTTCTCACTCTACTGAGTTCTACTGTTCTCCAGTTTAGCATTGCATTGCATTGAAATGACTGTTGTCATTTCAGCTTTTAACTTTTTGCTCTCTCTTTTTTCTTCATAGTAGGTACACCTGGTCTAGCGTTCTGTTAACTGTGACATCATCCAGAGAAGACGGCTCACCCGCTATTACCATCTAATGTAAAACAGATTACTGGATCAATGTGTGCTTCTGTGCTTTTTTGTCTCTCTTGTTGTGTCTCTGCTCTGTCTTCTGTAACCCCAGTCGGTCGAGGCAGATGACCGTTCATACTGAGCCCGGTTCTGCTGGAGGTTTTCCTTCCTGTTAATGGGGAGTTTTCCTCTCCACTGTCGCTTCATGCTTGCTCAGTATGAGGGATTGCTGCAAAGCCATCAACAATGCAGACGACTCTCCCTGTGGCTCTACGCTTCTTCAGGAGTGAATGCTGCTTGTCGGGACTTTGAAGCAATCAACTGGTTTCCTTATATAGGACATTTTTGACCAATCTGTATAATCTGACCCAATCTGTATAATATGATTGAATTTGACTTTGTAAAGTGCCTTCAGATGACATTGTTCATGAATTGGCGCTATATAAATGAAATTGAATTGAATAGCTCTATCTTAATGTTAGGCTTAATCAGAACAATGACTGAGGTATGACCGAATGCCTTAATATCTACTTTAACAAGTCCATATGTATAACTGCTATCATTTTTATCTGAATGAAGGTCATTTTAAAAAATATAGAGTTAATATTTTTTAATTTTTTACTTTTGGTAGTGGAAAATGGTCAATTGGTGCTCATTTCAACTTACAATGTCTTGTCCTCTTCTCACTCAGTCCATGAGACCTGACCTTGCAAAGGAAGAAAACTAGTATTCCACTTTTTGGTTGCACCCTCTGATGGAGAAGATAATTGCAATGTGACAACTTACCCGTGTGACAACTAGCCCCGGTCTCCCCTACTGCCACGGGGATAGAGTGCCTCATGTATTTCCTATTTGTCATAAAAAAGATGCTAATTAAAAAGTGAAACTGTTCCCTGTCTGGACTAGAAAAGCGTCTAGTTTGTAGCATCTATAGCGGCTTCCAAAGGAGTTCCTCACTGCTTCCTCTCTCCTCGATGGAAATTTTTGATTACATTTTTACTAAACAAGTGTTACAATCGCCCTTATTGAATAGCCTATAGATGGAGATTCTTATTCATAAGAAAACTGAGATCCAATCTAACCAATCGCTAGATAAGCTGCATTGCCCATCTTTTCTAAGTCTGTTTTAGTAAATGCAATTTTTTGCTCATATGCTGAAAAAAACAATCCAGAAAGCTGGTCCTGTGCTGAGGATCCTCTACCGGAACCGCTGAGCTGATTGTCCAGAATAAAATGCTGCATAAGCTGCCGAAGATGATGGATAACTTCCTCCTCTCCAAAACACAATGAAGAATAAACAGAGCAAGGGACGTCTTCATGTTCTTTAAGATGATAGCTCCTGAAGATCCCTCCTGCCAGCAGCTCACATTCTTCTACTCTATTTTCGGTTGATTTTTTTATATATTTAAATTTCCCTTAAGGTACTAAGAATTTTTAATATTTATTTTGGCTTGAAATGTTGCAGATTGGTGGTTATTTCACACATTTATATGAGACCAAGTGGTTAATATTTTATTATATATTACACTATTTACTTAAACAACTGCTTATACCAAATCCCCACAAGGTGACGTTATACTACTGATAGGGATGTTGCTGCTTCAAAAAACTAATTTTAATCCTTCAAATGATTAAAAATAACTTAGTTCTGCTGAGTTTTCCCCATATGCTACTCATGCTATTTTACATTTTTACATTTCATAATCTTTGTTGTCACATTTAACAGCAACAGGTTTTCATCTCATCCTGCCCAGACATTCCCCCCCCCCCCCCCCCTCCAAACAATAAAACACACAATAACGTAATAAAGCTCACGTTTTTTACGTAAACTAGGATTTTGCAACGTAAAAAGGTCCTCTTTTTACTCAAAAGACATCTTTCCGCTTCATTTTTTTTTTCAGGCTTGCATTATGTTAAGCGTACAGCTAGGCCTTTATTTTGAAATATTTTCCTGCACTTCCGGGCCAGCCGTGAAACTGTCTTCGTCTTCCAATCTGAAGAAGAAAATGGAAAAAGGAATTGGCGAAATCGAAAAACGGGCCGTTTTTATTATGGTGACAAACGAATAACGGCTTTGTTTCTCGTTTTTCCGTTTTTGATTTTAAATGGAAAAACGGCAAAACGGAAGTAGTTTCCGTTTTTCGTTTTACACGGACCCAGGAGCTCAAAGAGCGGCAGGACGCAGCAGAGGAGACACCAATGATGGGGGATGTTTTCCAGCCCAGAGTTCTGCTGCACCGATTAGGTTTGTAGATTTCCTTCTTCATGCTAACTGTGTGGATGGAGCTAAAGTTTAGGAGCCGTTTTCAGCAGCTGATGGATTCCTCCTCTTCATCAGAACTCGCTGCAGGGTTTCCCCCAGAAAACTGGCTAAGCCTGCAGCTCTGCGTAGGAGGTGCTAATGCTAGCTTAGCATCTAGCATAAGCGGTGCTAATGCTAGCTTAACATGTAGCATAGGAGGTGCTAATGCTAGCTTAGCATGTAGCACCGTTTAGTATCAAGCGTTTCTTTGTGCTTGGAAAAATTCCCCTAAAAAACGCTTTTTGGTTTATCTTGTTTAGAAAGAGGGTCACGTGTTTTCTTCTGGCTGTTGAGTATGGAGGACCAATCCTGCCAACATTTAGAATATATAAAGAAATAAATCAGTGACTCACTTAAATAAATACTGGGTCAAAAAGTAGCTAACAATATAAAACTGTGCCATTAAATACAACAAACTAATAAAAAGACATTTATATATTAACTGTTCAATTGATCAGCTACAAATATATAATCATATAACAAATATATATTTATATATCAATGTTTAACTGTCACATTATAGCTCGTCTTATTCTATCTATTTTAGCCGTTATTAAATGTTTTTAACAGAATAATTACATTAAAATTCCCACAACACAATGACGCTAAAGTTACCGGTGATGATTTCTAGGGTGAAACTGTCAGTTCCTGAGGTTCAGTTTTCTCTACACTGCTGATCAAATCTTTTTCTCTAAACTGAATCTTTCCCATCATTGTAACATTGTAAAGATCTAGTTGTTCATAAAGCATGTAATGTGTTTCAGTGTTGGCTGCAGATGTTAAAGAAGAGGCTCCTGAAGAACAGAGTCCTGAGGGGGAGCAGCAGGAGTCAGAGCTCCTCCACACAAAGGAGGAACAGGAGGAACCCGGGGTCCGTCAGGAAGGAGAGCAGCTCCTTGTGAAGGAGAAGACTGATAGCAGGTTTCCATTAACTGCTGCTCCTATCAACAGTAAGGATTGGTTTACTTTGTTTGTGTGTCCTGTGTTGTAGCTAAAGGCCAAAACTCTGTGGATTCATCAGCTTCCTATCAGACAAAATGTCAGCTCAGTCTGACTCTACGTGCTCCCATCCTATTTCTTCAACCTCTGACTAGAGGCTCCAGTTCAGATCTCCTGACTCTCTAGGTCAAGTGTTCATGCTAGAGTCTGCTGGTCTGTGAGGAAACACAAAGCTGCTCCTGCTGCTGGAACAAACTCAGCCAGGATCCCAGTTTCACAGTCAGATATGGAGGCAAAGTTAAACTCATCCGCTTTGGGGGAAATACTAAATAAATCTTCAGATCCCAGTTTCTGATCAGGTTGGTCCACCGATGTTTTCACCAGGAACCACAAAACAAACTGGATCTCCCAGATGGTTGATGGACAGTGGGGGAGGAGCTAGGAGTTTTTCCTGTAACTGGTGGGTTGGCAGTTTGAACCCCCACACCGATCCTCTGTCGTTGTGCCTTTGAGCAAGACACCCCACCTGCTTTGGTTGCTGGTGGTAGTCAGAGGACCCGGTGGCGCCGGTTGTCTGGCAGCCTTGATTCTGTCAGTGTTTTACGTGTCCTGTCTGGTTGTGGAGCACCAAGAATTGCTGTCTTGATGCCAAGGAGAGGCCAACAGGTTTACTTTCACAAGTGGAGCATTACTGCTTTCACTGTAGTGCTCTGTGATACGTTTGATAAAAACTTTATTAGGGGTTATTTTGGGTGTTATAGTAGCCTGATCCTTGTTTTCTAAAAAACTTTATTAGATGTATTCTTACTATTTTACTTGGAGAAAAGTGCAGCCTGTGCAGCACCTTAAACTGCAGCTGGCCATGTCTGATGCAGATTGATGAGGAGTGAATTCTTTCAACTGCAGCCTGCCAGACTTCATCCATGAAGGATTCCTCTAGTTCTTCCTCTCATAGGTTTTTCAAACGGCCAACTGACAGAGTTGCCATATATGGTTGACACCAAGCCTTTACCCATTGGGTTCATGTCCAAATATTCATCCAGCCATGTTTTTTAACACAACGTTAAAGCGAAATTAGTCTTTATTGTTGTTATTACACTGTTTTAAGTTAGTTAATGTTTAATAAATAACTTTATGCCTGTTAGGTACTGTCTGGTGAATATCAGCCCAAACAGCTGATATCAGGACAATAGTTGAAAGGAGTGATTCAATCACTGACGTTCTTTTAACAGCAAACTCTGCACACATATAGAATAAAGGAGTGACAACTTATATTCAAGATCAAGAATTTCTTAACAGAAATAAATAAACATCCAGAGAACATCGCTGTCGCTTCATGCTTGCTCAGTATGAGCAGGGTTTCCCGCAGCGCTATGTTGGCGAGGCGGCCGCCTATTTTGGTCATAATGAGCAGACCAGACAACACAAACATTAATATCCGGACAATATATAAAACCCTTATGGAAATAAAGTTTGTTATAACTTTAACACTCATACTACATCAGCAGAGCACGGTTTCAAAATAGCTAGCAGGAGCTATCCTGTAAGCTCCTGAGCTTTTTCCTAAGTCATACCTTAAAAAAGTAAAACCATTTGTATAATATTTATCTATGTGCCGAACCTCTCCTGTTTTCTCTGGCGTTGGTGACTCAGTTTTCCTGCAACAACTGAAAAAGGTTTACAAGCAGATGGTCTCCAGGGCAGTTGGCTATAAATTCCCATGTTGGTCTCCCAGAAAACAGACAGCTTAGCCTGGCCGGCACTGCAGATGTCTGTGGGAGTCCAAACCCATTCAGAACCAGGTGGCCGTGGCTTGAAGATGTGGGGTATTGTCTAAATAATTGTTACTAATATCATAGTTTATATAAATGTGAAACAGCCAAATGTATATATGCCACTAAAACAGGAAAAACTGTACTAAATAATTCACTTTCTGGATTGCATTGATGAAATCAAAGCATAGAAGTCACAGAAATGTTTACATTTTTAATCAACTAAAAACTGAGTTATTACCCTGTAATGTATTTAAAGTTCTGGCTGATCTGGGATCTTTATCAGATTATTTGACTCAACAAATAATCGGCAACAAACCTGAATGTGGGACTGGACAATGATTTTAAACTTGATGCACAGATTAAATCTGTAATCTAGTCCAGTCTTTATCATCTGAGACAACTGGCTGAAGTGAAACCTTTTCTTTCACATCACCATCTAGAGATTTTAATTATTGCTCATATTACGACCCATTGAGATTACTGTAATGGTCTTTATGAATGGCTTGGCCACTCTTTAATCTACTTCAGCTATTTCAAAACACTGTTTCACATCATTTAACTGATGCAGAGAAATGAGAACTTATCACTTCTGTTTAGATATCTCTACATTGGGTTCCAGTTCATCTTCAAATTGATTTTAAAGTTGTTTTATTTATTTTTAAGTGTTCACATGGTCATGCCCTCAGTAAATGACCTGATTCAAACGTATGCTCCGTCACACTCCTTCAGGCTGGCAGTGTAGTTACTGTCAGTAAGCAACGTTTTCAGCTGCTACCCCCAAACTGTGGAATAAGCTGCTATAACAAATCAAACAAATGTTTTTAAATCGGCTCTTGAAACACATTTTTCTCCTTGGCTTTTAGCTCAGTTTGAGAAGTTTATTTTGATTTATTTTAGATTATCATTGTGTCTATTGTGTATTAGTTTATATTGTTCTAATGTTTTATTAGAACAATAACCTCCCTGTCCTTAAAACCTAGTGACTCCTCTGGTAATGTTACAGACATAAAATGAATGAACAACTAGGCTAAATGTTCAGCTGTCCTCTGTAGTTTTATTCTCACCATTCTCAGAAAAACAGTTTCTGATGTCCTGGGCCCCTGCTCTGCTGCTCCTCTCCTAGCCTCCTTCTCTTCTCTGGTGTCTGGACTTGGGCTTTTTGGGGGCCATTCCAACCCTGCTGGAGGAGGAATGAACTGCGGTGTGACCCCAACCATTTTTTAGGATGGGACAAGGAACCCAGCACCTGTAGTTATTTATGAGTGCACTTGTGTATGTAAAGTTTATCCAAAAGAAAAATGCTTAATAGTGGTTGTGAAGAGCCAAAGATCCGTCCCCCCAGAGTACCGAGGCAGGCGCCGGGGGACCCAGAACCCCAGACGCCCAAAGGAACCCCCAGAGCACTTAGCCGAGACTTGAGATGTTGTTGGGACAGGGAGCAGTTCAGACCCGACAAATAAACAAAAAGGACACACACACAGTCTCATTCACACCTCACAACGCACAGACTCAAAAAAAAAAAAAAAAAAAAAAGACGACGTACACACATTCGCACATAACATCCAATAATACCAGGCCCCAGACCCAGTAGGTAATCCCTGAAATTGATTCACTTCCATACAGAAAGCCCATATTTTTTAATTTCAGCTACCACATTATACATGCCAGATTAAATACTAATACATACAATTCAGCAATGGTATCAAGGTGTTACTTTATTGTGTCTGTTATACTATATCCGTTGGTTGTGCTGTTCTTTTTGCGTCTCTCTTTGCAGGTGATGAAGCAGACTGAAGACGTTTTATCATTCTCTTCCTTTTATCTCCTCTGTCTTTCACCTTTTCACCTTTTTTCTTGTTCTTCCTTTGCTCTCATACTTTTCCATTGTAGTGTCTATATAATTTGAGATATCCCCCGCATGAATTATAATAAAACCATTCACAGAAGCGATTCTGGTCCACTATCCGGCGTCTCAGGATGGGGAAGCAGTGCAGTACCAACACTGTTTACAGTGGGGGTTATGTGCTGCTGCCTCGACTCGGGACGTCGTGTTTCAGTGGGCGGAATACTTCGAAGACCTCCTTAATCCCACCAACACGTCTTCCATTGCGGAAGCAGAGCCTGAGGACTCTGGGTCGGGTTCTCCCATCTCTGGTGCTGAGGTTGCCGAGGTTGTTAAAAAGCTCCTCGGTGGCAAGGCTCCGGGGGTGGACGAGATTCGCCCTGAGTACCTTAAGGCTCTGGATGTTGTGGGGCTGTGTTGGTTAACGCGGCTCTGCAGCATTGCGTGGACATCGGGGGCAGTTCCTCTGGATTGGCAGACTGGGGTGGTGGTCCCCCTATTTAAAAAGGGGGACCGTCCGGAGGGTGTGTTCCAACTACAGAGGAATCACACTCTTAAGCCTCCCTGGTAAGGTCTATTCAGGGGTTCTGGAAAGGAGGGTCCGTCGGATAGTCGAATCTCGGATTCAGGAAGAGCAGTGTGGTTTTCGTCCTGGTCGTGGAACACTGGACCAGCTCTATACCCTCAGCAGGATTCTGGAGGGGGCATGGGAGTTTGCCCAACCAGTCTACATGTGCTTTGTGGATCTGGAGAAGGCATTCGACCGTGTCCCCCGAGGGATCCTGTGGGGGGTACTCCGGGAGTATGGAGTACCGGACCCTTTAATAAGGGCTGTCAGGTCTCTGTACGACCGGTGTCAGAGTCTGGTCCGCATTGCCGGCAGTAAGTCGGACTCGTTTCCGGTGAGAGTTGGACTCCGCCAAGGTTGCCCTTTGTCACCGATTCTGTTCATAACTTTTATGGACAGAATTTCTAGGCGCAGCCAAGGTGTTGAGGGGATCCGTTTTGGTGGCCTTAGGATTGCGTCTCTGCTATTCGCGGATGACGTGGTCCTATTGGCTTCATCAGGGCGTGATCTACAGCTCTCACTGGAGCGGTTTGCAGCCGAGTGCGAAGCGACCGGGATGAAAATCAGTGCCTCCAAATCCGAGACCATGGTCTTGAACTGGAAAAGGGTAGAGTGCCTTCTCCTGGTTGGGGAGGAGGTGTTACCCCTAGTGGAGGAGTTCAACTATCTTGGGGTCTTGTTCACGAATGAGGGGAAGATGGAGCGGGAGATCGACGGGCGGATTGGTGCAGCGTCTGCTGTGAAGCGGGCGCTGTACCGATCCGTTGTGGTGAAGAGAGAGCTGAGCCAAAAGGCGAAGCTCTCGATTTACCGGTCGATCTACGTTGCTACCCTCACCTATGGTCACGAGCTTTGGGTCGTGACCGAAAGAACGAGATCCCGGATACAAGCGGCTGAAATGAGTTTTCTCCGTAGTGTGTCTGGGCTCTCCTTTAGAGATAGGGTGAGGAGCTCAGTCATCCGGGGAGGACTCAGAGTAGAGCCGCTGCTCCTCCACGTCGAGAGGAGCCAGTTGAGGTGGCTCGGGCATCTGGTCAGGATGCCTCCTGGACGCCTCCCTGGTGAGGTGTTCCGGGCACGTCCCATTGGGAGGAGGCCCAGGGGAAGACCCAGGACACGCTGGAGGGACTATGTCTCTCTGCTGGCCTGGGAACGCCTTGGGATTCCTCCTGAGGAGCTGGCCCAAGTGGCCGGGGAGAGGGACGTCTGGGCCTCCCTACTGAAGCTGCTACCCCTGCGACTCGACCCCGGATAAGCGGAAGAAGACGGACGGACATTCACATGCATAAATCAAGTGGAGGACTATGGCAAAAGCTGTACTGCTCCACTAGTGAAAGTAAAACCTGTTGAGCTCTTTTTGGCATTAAGAGAACAATTCTTATTGCCACATTGCCAGAAAGGACACTGGGGAAAAAAAATAAGATGGGATAAGGGCAGTCGCCATGACTGTCTAGGTCAGGGGTGTCCAAACTTTTCGGTACAGGGGCCAATATTGTCCAGTAAAAGGAACTCGAGGGCCAAAAAACATATCATATATATATATAAAACCATAATAGTTATTTTTTTTTAACCCCAAAAAATTATATATATATTTTTTTTACCTGCTCTACAAAATATGATCATTTTAAAAAAGAGTTTTTGCTCATTTGTCATATTAAAAGATTTTCGTCTAGCTTGCAAATTATTTTGAATAATTTAATTTGACTCTTATTGGTTCAGCCATATAAGAACAATATTTGGCTGAGTTGTTCTTTGAAAACATTTGCTTTAATTAGCCAATTTTAATAATTGAAGTCAAAGCAGATTTAATGCACCAAGGTTTGCATTTGAGTAATTAAATGTCACTGAATAGATGTTACTATAAAATTAAAGAGAATGTCAAAAGTGTGTTTATTGACAGATGAATACTTTGTGTTGAACATAACTATTTCAATTGTAGGCTTTTTACTTTTCTGTCATAATTTTGCCCTAATTAAAAACTAAAAACTTCCATCTGCATCAGCCACCTGGACCAAATCTTTCTTGAAATGCTGTTGGGGGCCACCCAGAATGAGTCCAGGGGCCACAAATGGCCCCCGGGCCGCACTTTGGACATGCCTCGTCTAGGTGGATTATATCATCAATATCCCTGGCTTTGAAGTAGCTTGTTTTTGTGTTTTATCCTCCACTAATCGGTATCGAGGTGAACTGCTTGTTATATCGTTATATTGATTGTAGGACATATCGCCCAGTTTTCTGTTGGTTTATTTTGTGTTTTACTTGTCTGCATGTTCTGTAAATGAAATGGTGCAAACTAAATCGATCAAATAAATCATCCATATCCATATTATATCCATCCATATTATGTGGCAGGTTGTGAGGCAAAAGAACATGGAAAATTCAAAGAGGTGTGAAAACTCTTGCAAGGAACTGTACACAAACAAGACATAAGAAACAATTAAACAACAAGTAGTAGTTAAATCAATGAATTAAATCTAACTAAATTGCCAAAATATATATTAAATTCAATTCAAGCTGACATCAAAATACTTTATGTGCATAATGTGTTTCAATGTTTCCTGCAGATGTTAAGCAGAAGCTGATTGTTAAAGAAGAAGCTTCTTTAGACCACAGACCTCCTGCTGACCTGCATGATCCAAAGCCCCCCCACATCAAGGAGAACCAGAAGGGAGTCTACATCAGTCTGCCAGGAGAGCAGCTCAATGGGAAGGAGGTGATTAATGCCATCAGGTTTCCAGTCTCTTCTCCTCCCATAAAGAGTCTGGATGATGAACAGTGTCTGCTGCTCTCACAGCTTTATCCAGACCAGATTAAAGGCAGAGAGCTTCCAGAAGAGAATGATGGAGAAGAATCCACCAGAATACAAGATCATGGAGATGCTTCCACTTCTTCAGAGGCTGAAGACAGTGAGAAGGATGAAGAGGACAGTGATGTAGAGCACCCTCTCTCTGAGCTGAAGCACTTGTCAGACTCTGGATATAAGAAATGTTCTACAGAGAAGAAAAATGTGGACTCACGAAGGAAAGTCCAGACAGGAGTGAAGCTTAGCTGTGAAGACTGTGGCAAAACATTTATTAGAAAATCACATTTAAACACACACACGAGAATCCACACAGGACAGAAGCCTTTCTGCTGTGATCTATGTGGACAAAGATTTAGCGATAAATCAGGTTTAAACACACACATGAGAATCCACACAGGACAGAAGCCTTTCTGTTGTGATCTATGTGGACAAAGATTTAGCGATAAATCAGGTTTAAACAGACACATGAGAATCCACACAGGACAGAAGCCTTTCTGCTGTGATCTATGTGGACAAACGATTTAGCCAGAAAATCTAGCTTTAAACACACACATGAGAATCCACACAGGACAGAAGCCTTTCTGTTGTGATCTATGTGGACAAAGATTTAGCCAAAAATCTACATTTAAACACACACGTGAGAATCCACACAGGACAGAAGCCTTTCTGCTGTGATCTATGTGGACAAAGATTTAGCCACAAATCTAATTTAAACACACACCGGAGAATCCACACAGGACAGAAGTCTTTCTGTTGTGATATATGTGGACAAAGATTTAGCCACAAATCAACTATAAACACACACATGAGAATCCACACAGGACAGAAGCCTTTCTGTTGTGATCTATGTGGACAAAGATTTAGCCGCAAATCAGATATAAACAGACACATGAGAATCCACACAGGACAGAAGCCTTTCTGCTGTGATCTATGTGGACAAAAATTTAGCCAAAAATCTAATTTAAACACACACATGAGAATCCACACAGGACAGAAGCCTTTCTGTTGTGATATATGTGAACAAAGATTTATCGATAAATCAGGTTTAAACACACACATGAGAATCCACACAGGACAGAAGCCTTTCTGCTGTGATCTATGTGGACAAAGATTTAACCAAAAATCAGCTTTAAACACGCACCGGAGAATTCACACAGGACAGAAGCCTTTCTGTTGTGATCTATGTGGACAAAGATTTATCGATAAATCAGGTTTAAACAGACACATGAGAATCCACACAGGAGAGAAGCCTTTCTGTTGTGATCTATGTGGACAAAGATTTAGCCACAAATCAGCTATAAACACACACATGAGAATCCACACAGGACAGAAGCCTTTCTTTTGCGATCTGTGTGGAAAAAGATTTAGCCAAAAAACTAATTTAAACAGACACATGAGAATCCACATAGGAGGAAAAATTACTCTATGAACATTTACTCAAACTGCACAGCTGTTTACTGAGAGATGTTTGTTGTCATTAAAGGCAACAATCTTTACTTGCTATCCATCCATTTTCTTACTCGCTTTATCCCTCATGGGGTCGTGAGGGGTGCTGGTGCCTATCTCCAGCATTTCAATGGGCGAGAGGCGGTGTACACCCTGGACAGGTCGCCAGTCTGTCGCAGGGCCTTTACTTGCTAGTTTCAGCATTTCTCTAGTAGCTAATTTTTAGTTGGCTTAAAAACATTACAAGTTTTTTTAATTTGTTAAATTTTTCAGACTGAGCTACAGCGAACTTCAGAATTTAAGTTGTAGAAACATGAATATTTATCCTTGACAGGTGAGTGACGTGCAGAGATGTAACGATGCAGTCAAGCCCCTGTCAGGGTGCAGTGATGCCTACTGCACCCTGGACATTTTTCCAGCACCTTCCTCCTCCCATACAGTCCGGTTCCTCACTCCACCACTGATTCCTGCCACCTGCTGCTACTAATTAAGCCGGGCTCTTTCCAACCTCCCTACATAAGCTTACCTCAGTCTGCTATTACCCGCCGGATCGTCTGCTCACAACCGCTCTCAAGCACCTCTCGTATCCCTCCTTCCTGCTGCTCCCCTGCACGCACCAGCCTTCGTCCCTCATCGCCCTCCTCGCAGTCTTCTTCTCCTCACCTCAGCCTCACTCACCCTCCTCGTGCCTGGCTGTGACTCTCCCTGCTGTGCTGCTGGCTCTTCCCCGACCCCAGTGCTCTCCCGCTTTCTCAGGAGGCTTCCTGGCTCCTAGCGTCTGCCTGGCTCCACAGTGCAGCACCTGCAGTCCTCCAGTTACCTCCGGTCCGCCTGCTCCTGCCATCTCCATCATCCATTCCCAGCCTGGTAAAGACTGTCGGTCACATCCTCCACTACTCATCAGTTTTCTATAAAAGCTCTTAAACAAGGCTCTGTGTGTGTGGCTGTGTTCGGGTTTATCAGAACGTCTGCTGACAGTTTCTGATTCGATTTGTAGTTCCCAAGTTAATTTTTTTTTTACATTTTTAATTAAATGTATAGCTCATATAGTTTCTTTTGTTTTAACATCTGCGTTTTTATCCTTGTCTATTACTGTAATTGTTCAGTAAGATAGCTGAAATTACAAAAATCGATTACTAGACATTCATGAAAACTAACTACTCATTTTTACTTTTTTCACACTTATTTCATTGTGCATCATAAATCCTTTTATGATCAAACATTATTGTAATCACTTGAACATGTATGTCTTCATATCAATGTAAACCTGTTCTATAAATAAAGCAAAACTTTTATTCAGACGCTGGTGAAGATTCTCAGTCATCCAGGTCATGATCATTCCAAAGAAAAAACAAAACTGGACTTTTTTTCCAAAGTTTGAAGACGTTTTGCTTCCCATCCAGGAAGCTTTCTCAATTGAAATGTCTGGAGTTGTGTGGAGGTCCAAGTATTATATTATTGACCAACAAAGGCCTTGTTATGGCTTAGATAACATGCAAATTAAACCAAAACTGGTCCCCCCTTAGTAATGGGAAGTCGTTAGGGTCATTATTGGGCTTACAGGAGTGATCTTGTGTTCATTGTATGGAGGTGAGCATTGAGGTGAAGTTTGGTAGGAATCAACCCTGTTGCTGTGTTATAAATTTTAGAGAGTTGGAACCTAAGGCCTCCTCCTCTATTTAAGGTTGTTTTTTCTCTCTTAACGTAGATGGCTTCCTTCACACCCCTTTTAAACCATCTGTCTTCTTTGTCCAAAATGTGAACATGTTGGTCCTCAAAAGAGTGTCCTTTGTCCTTAAGGTGTAGGTGGACAGCAGAGTCTTGTCCTGAGGAGGTAGCTCTCCTGTGTTGAGCCATTCGTCTGTGGAGAGGTTGTTTGGTTTCTCGAATATAAAGATCAGAACATTCCTCACTGCACTGAACTGCATACACCACTCCGCTCATCTTAGGTTTGGGGGTTTTGTCCTTGGGATGCACCAGCCTCTGTCTGAGGGTCCTGTTTGGTTTGAAATGTACTGGGATTTTGTGTTTGGAGAAAATCCTCTTGAGTTTTTCAGAGACTTCAGCAACATATGGGTGAAGATGTTTTTGCGTTAATTCTTCTCACCATGATGTTCTGCAGCGGGTCTTTTGGATTTTCTTGCTGATTTGACAAAAGCCCAGTTAGGGTACCCACAGGTTTGGAGGGCATCTTTGATGTGTTTCTGTTCCTCGTGCTTCCCTTCGGTTCTAGTAGAGACATGCTCGGCCCGGTGTTGTAAGGTTCTGATGACAGAAAGTTTGTGCTCCAGTGGGTGGTGTGAGTCAAAAAGAAGATATTGGTCTGTGTGAGTGGGTTTCCTATACACTTCAATGTTGAGGTTTCTATCTCCTTCCATGTTCACCAAACAGTCCAGAAAAGGTAGCTTGTTGTTGTTGGCATCCTCTCTGGTAAACTTGATGTTGTCGTCCACTGAGTCCACAGAGTTGATGTGAAAGCTTTCAATTAGGCAGGAAAATAATTATTGGGCAATAATGTAAAGCCTGGAACTCCTCACTACTCCAGACATTTGAATTAAGATTTTTTTTTCTGGATGGGAAGCAAAACGTCTTCAAACTTTGGAGAAAAAAAATATCCAGTTGTTTCTTTTAATTTTTTTTGGGGGGGGGGGGGGGGATTATATTCAGCACAAATTTTCCTCCTAATTCTTCTTGTCTCTGAGTAAACACACAAACTCCCTGAGTTTTCACCTGACCTCTGAGCAACATCACATGTGCACACTGAGGCTACATTACGTCTGTCTAACACCTGAGATTATAACAAGTTGCATGTTTTACTAAAAGTAACATCATTAAAATGTATCATTTGCTCAGATTCTAGTTCATCATTAGTCAGTTTGCAAAATAATCAGTCAGACAGTAGACCAGATATATTAATTGAAATACACTTACCAGAATAAATATTATGGGGCTAACAGTGAATTTTGCAATTGTTCCGGCACATAACGAGATCAAAGGAAATAAAATGGCAGACAGGATGGCTAAGGAGAGTATTAATAAGGCAAAGATAGATATTAATGTTAGTTTTAGTATAACATAAATAAAGGGTAGCCTATTATTAAACAAAGAACAAAAGAGAGGTGGCAAAAGTTATAGGAAAAAGAAAAGAAAGGAAGATGGTTTTATAAAATCCAAAAGAGAATTGGACAAATGAGAAGAACAAAAAGGAACAGAAGAAAAGAAAAAAAATATTTCAGGACTTAGAATAGGACACACAGGATTAAATAGATCATTATATTTGATAGGGAAACATCAGACAGGGTAGTGTGACTGTGGGGAAGATGTAACAGTGGAACATGTTATTTTGACTTGTAATGAAACTTGACATTGTCGATTTACTGCAAAAGGAATCAGGAAACAGAGGATATCAGGTTCTATTTAAGTTTTTGAAACAGATTAAATTGTATAATAGGCTATATTTTTTGTTGTTTTTTTGTCATGTGGACCACACACTATTCCATAGAAGAAGAAGAATGGTAAACTGTCTGTCATGGCAATATTTCCAAAAATTGCAGAGCAATCAAAGTGTTAGCTCAGTGCCAGAACCTCAAACTATTCATGACTGAGAGGATGACATGAAGAAGTGGCCTCATGTAACGAACGAGGACATTTTTAACCAGTTTGTGTCGTCACTTGGTGCAGACGGCTCTGCAGTGCGACTTTACCGAAGCGAACCTCCACAGTGGAAAAGTTGGATTGGTGTTAATAAATAGCAACATGGATGACCTGGTAGGGCTGCACAGTGGTGCGGTGGGTAGCGCTGGTGCCCTGCAGCAAGAAGGTTCAGGGTTCAAATCCATCCCTGGGTCTTTGCATGTTTGCATGTTCTCCCTGTGCATGGATGGGTTCTCTCCGGGTACTCCAGCTTCCTCCCACAGTCCAAAAACACGACTGTTAGGTTAATTGGTCTCTCTAAATTGTCCTTAGGTGTGAGTGTGTGCGTGAATGGTTGTTTGTCCTGTCTGTCTATGTGTTGGCCTGCGACAGACTGGCGACCTGTCCAGGGTGAACCCCGCCTCTCGCCAAGTGAACACTGGAGATAGGCACCAGCAACCCCCGCAACCCCATGAGGGACTAAGCAGGTCAGAAAATGGATAGATGGATGGATGGATGACCTGGTAATCATGGAGGCTGATGTCCGACGTTCACTCTGCTGGATCCTGACTACATCAACCGGCACTACCAGAGCCCTCTGGTGCTGCGGCTCCAGGAGAAGTCCTTCTGTCATGCAGCGGTGATCTTATGGAAGGTAGGCTATGAATTGTCTTATTCAGCAACATCCTAGCTGTCGCCTCGTTGTGATTAGATTGCTGGTCAGTTAGTTTTACAAAGATGGCAGTGCTAAATGTTTGGGATTAAACTGATGTTATAACAGGATATCAAAACGTCCAAACAACTGACTTGAAGTTTGAAACTGTACCAATCTGATGTGGTCTTAAAGCTCTTGATGCAAACTTGTCATGTTAAAACGTAAGTTAGCTTTAGAATGAAGCTGGAACTTTATCTCTAGTTTATTCGTTAGGGTATCAGTGTTAAAGAGCTAATAAAAACATTGGCTTTAAGGCATTTGTGAAATAAAATTTGGTATATGAATAAGGTTTTTATTTTCTAATCAACAGATTATGCATCTTTTCAAGATGTAAAGTAAGTAAAGGTCTGGTCTTTTGTTCATTGATGCTGCTTAAGGTCATTAAAGTGTGGGTAATATTCTGTCAGCACACCACCTCTTCCTGTCTGTAAAGGTCAGCACACCATTCTAATTCATAGCAGTCTAATCTTTAATGGCAGTTCTGATGTATATCAGGAAGGTAAATAGAAAATATTGATATTTTATAGTTATCACTTAAACTATCCACATTTGTATAAAAATATTATGACACCAAGGACTGTTTCATATTCATATATATATATATATATATATATATATATATATATATATATATATATATATATATATATATATATGAAACAGTCCTCGGTTGGGGCGGTTGTGTGTATATATATATATTTATATATATATTTATATATATATATATACATATATACATACATCTAGTCTACTAGGTAAGTAGAAAACATTGATATGTGGGGCGATGTGGCACAGAGGTTAAGGAGTTCGTCTTGCAATTGGCAGGTTGCTGGTTCGATCCCCCGCACTGACTGTCTCTGTCGTGTCCTTGGGCAAGACACTTCACCCACCTTGCCTGCTGGCGGTGGTCAGAGGGCCCGGTGGCGCCGGTGCATGGCAAGCCTGGCCTCTGTCAGTCTGCCCCAGGGCAGCTGTAGCTACTAACATAGCTCACCACCACAGTGTGTGAATGGGTGAATGACTGAACTGTAGTGTAAAGCGCTTTGGAGGTTGTCAAGACCAGTTAAAGCGCTATACAAGCCATTTACCATATTTTATAGTTATCACTTTAAACTATCCATATTTGTATGAAAATATTATCACACCAAAGACTGTCATATATATATATATATGTCTTGATTTTGCCGAGGGTGAACCCGGGCACAGCACGCACACACAGAGTAGAATTTAAGAGAGTTTATTGCAGGTGGATGGTAGTGACATGAGGAACCAGAGTTGTTACCAGACGGAGGTGAATGATGCAGGAGCTGACTGGCAGGTACAGAGTCCACGAGACAGAGAGGAGCTGGGCTGCTTCAGGACCAGAGACGAGACCAAGACGAAGAGACTGGAGCCAGCAGCGCAGCTAACAAAACCAAAACTTGACGGACCAGGAACCAAGACGGGGAACAGGTGCAGGCAGACACGAAGGACAGCAACAAACACTACGAGCCAGCAACGAGGAGACAACTGAGGTGAGTTTATAAAGGGAGCCTGACAGGTGACGAGAATGAAGACTAATTAGAATGGGTGTGACTAATGGCTGTGGGAGGGAGAGCTGGGTGAACTACAAAATAAACAGAGGCGACAACTTAAACCATGACAATATATATATATAAAGAATAACTAACTTTGTTAAAAGCTGCAGTTTCCCGTGGCCAAAGGTTTGACTGGATTGTCCTGAACAGATGAGCAGCACCGTCCCCAAAAGGCTGAATGATGGATGTTTCTTGCACCACAAATAATTAAATGGCCAACAAATATGCCACAAGGGAAATGTTTAAACTTAGCAATGTTTTACCACTTTAAAAGTGAAATGTAATTATATTTAATGTAAATAAATTGCATAAATTAATAACTTCAATAAATGAAATACTCTTTTTGCCAGTTTATGTACATAAGATACACTTTAGTTCTTTACATGTGCTAGGGACAACATCCACTTGATCAAAATATAAATGAATGCAAATTACATTAGCAAGTGAAATAGATTGCAAAATTTAATAATACACATTTTTGTTAGACACAATTTTTTTATATGTAAACATTTGAATAGTCTAAAAATAAGGATATAGAATACTTGAAAACTTATAAAAAATGAAAAGTAATTCCAAAATGTAAAACCTCAAGGTGCTTCACAAAGAAATATTTAAAAGCAGAAATCCAAAACTCATTCTAGTGTATTATAATTCCACTGGTTTACAGTAGAATATAACTAATCAGGATATTTTTGACATGTAAACTTCTTTGCTCAATCATCATCCTCATGGATGTTTCCTCCTGCACGCTCACAGGAGCTGCACAGATTCTAAAGATTTTCTCCATTTTATTTACCAACTTGATAGTTACAGTCTGGGAGATTATTGTCAAAACTTTGAGCCTCCTGATAAATCTTTCCACATTGTATGTGGACATTTGCAATCCTTGTGGCAGTTACATCCACATCAGACAACTGCCCTCCTTTTATGAGTGAATGCTGGTAGAATAAGGTTAAATCTCCTCTCAAACAGCAGATCTCCGATGATAAAGCCTCTCTCTGCCGTCACTCCATCACCAGGACGAAGATACTCCAGGAAGCCAGTGTTTTTCCAGCCACATACATTCTTCTTTTCTCCTAGGTGTGATCCATCACAACCTGTAGTATCAGCATCTTTCTTCATAGGTGACTCTGATTATGGAGCGGTCCGCTCAGCCTCTGCATCACAGCGGCGGTCATCTGTCAAACACAAGACCGCACAAGACCACGATCAGTTTATTAAACAGCATAAAACATATCAAGACTACTTAAAACTACGTTAACACCAAGCTAATAGAGCAGCACCTGCATCATTACTCATTCAAATATTCATATCACACATTCCTTCCAGTTTTTACAAACAGCCTGTGCTAGTACCTGGGATAACATTTGTAAGGTTACACAGTCAAAATATAACAGCAATAGTCTGGGTTCTATAAGAGGAAAAATGGGTTTTCTTTTTTAAAGTCAGATTTTCACCATGTTATACCGAGCATTTAGTTTTCAAATTAAATATTTAACTCCAAAGTAAACGTTTAGTTTACAAACTTACTTATTTATAGATTTATGAATAACAAAAATATGAATAATGAACCCTGCCTTTTATGTCTTATGACAGGCTAAATATATGTTGCTGTAAATCTCTCATTGTATAACTTTATAAATGGAACCCAAAAGACCTGTCAGCAGGGATGAAAATATTAAGATAATAAATTACAGAGAGAACAAAGGTAAAAGACGGCTGTCTTCATGTAAGAGCGTATGTTTTATCAAGATAGACACAAACTAAGGAGTTGACAGACTCACAGACTCTAAACTTTAGTACAAATCATTTTAATCAGGCTGGAAAACATCCAAGTTTTTCCCTCTTTGATAAAACAAGACAACTCAATTATAAATATTAAGCCTTTATTGCTGTTGTACATTATTGTGATATTTTCTTCTGTTTATTCAGAAGTCCATGCTGTAAATCAACTGATCTGCTGTTTCTGTGCCTGGATGTGATAAAGAAACTGATGTTCAGACCTGAACTGGGTCAGAACCAGAATAAAATCTATTTTAATATCAGATCCTTTTGTCAGACTTTAATTTAAACAAGAGAGAAACAGACAGTCAGTTATTAGCTGCTTCTATGTGAATGGAGATCCAGAAAGTTAACAGGATGACGACCAGAACTTCCCACTTTATCCAGAGATTTTATTATTGATCCGATCTGATGGAGAACAGAAGTTCTGATTGTAGCTTTGATCCATTTAACCGGTTAGTTTCAGTTCAGACCTGCAGGAACATGAAGATCAGAGATCAGCAGATGAAACAGGACTGCTGGGCTCCAGTTTTCTAGAATCAATCCTGGTTCTTCATCTTGGTGAGATGTTCTGGTCTCAGTCCAGAGACTCTGACAGGTTTTTATTTCCTGGTGGGTTCTGGTCCTCAGCAGAGTTACAGCTCAGTTTCTGCTGCACGATGCGTTCATGGACACCTCTGGACTGTAGGACACCACAGAACTGTGGAAACCACTTTGTGTCAACATGGACTGTTATTAGCTGCAGGAGCTCAGGAGTCCCAGCAGTGAAACCTGAATTACTGCCCCCTAGTGGACAGAGCAGGTTAAATCACAGTGGTGGAGCATTTCCTGCAGCAGCTTCTCCCTCAGACTCTGACCTCAGAAACCTCCTAATGATGGAGACAGGTTCTGCTCCTTTACCAACATGTGGTGCAGATTCTGATTTGGACCTTGATGGGTCAGAATCTACCAGAATAATTTTCAGATATTTCCAGTAATTCCTCTAAAGCAGCAGAGTTCTCCTTCTGGTCCAGTTTCTCCAACAACAGCAGCAGGACTTTGTTCAATCTCTCAGCAGAGAGAATCCAGCTGCTAGATCCTCACTAAATCTGACCTCAGACCAGTTCTCCCATCACAGCTGGTACTGGAGCGCCACCTGGTGGTGAATCTAGGAACCGAGCGCATCTCCAGTTGAAGGTCTGATCCTGGAACATGAACATCTGGCTGATTGGATCAGTTCACTTTGATTTGTTCTGTTCTGATGTTTTCCCTCCAGAACCACATCAGAACCTCTTCATTTCTGTATTGAATGATGAACAAGCAGCAGTGATGAAGAGGAGGAGCTGCTGCTCCAGAAACAGCTGAAATGTTGGATTAGTTAAATATCTGGGCTTTGTGAAGCCCGTTCACCTGTTCAGGGTCTTTTCTTTTTTTAAAGTTTATTTAAAAGGGACCATGTACGTTTAAAACATAAATTTTACATTTGATTCATTGTACCAAAGTTAGCCAAAGGCTAATTTTCATCTGCTGTCCCTATTCCAGGCCACAATTCATATTAACTCCATTCATCAGATAAAAACAGCAAACACACAGAAGCAGTTCAATGTGACACTCACCCATTACCTGTAAACAATCCTACATTATCTGTTCATTCAATGAATCATTCATACTTACACAAAGCCAGTACCATGGACAGAGAAATTAATTGGTTACAATGTTGAGACATTTTTAGTATTGTTTTAGCTAATTTTAAAGTTCCTTTTAGAAGTTCAGGTTTTGATATCATGAGGAAAACTGTTCCTGTGTGTCGTGGCCTTTACTGAGAACTCAGACTGACCAAACGTTGAGGAGCGAAGGGTAAGATACAGTCGT
Organism: Fundulus heteroclitus; assembly: GCF_011125445.2. Lineage (NCBI taxonomy): Eukaryota > Metazoa > Chordata > Actinopteri > Cyprinodontiformes > Fundulidae > Fundulus > Fundulus heteroclitus. The sequence goes on from NC_046374.1 coordinate 32,105,577, forward strand.
TAGGAGAAGCTACTCGAGTAGATCTTATTGAGCCAACAAAGCGATAACAAACAAAGTTCAGTAAGCAGGCTGGAGCCAGGCCATTTAAGAGCTTGTAAATCAGACTTAGGTTTGAAAAAAGCTTAAAAAACAATGTTTTCCCAAAATTCTGCAGGGATGGGGCTGAAATGGCTTTCTATCAAGGACTTTTAAAGCTAGCTTGAACACTGACTCTAAAGGTCTGATTGAGGTTTCACCAGCTTGTCCCCATCAGGTGATACAGTAGGCCAGGTGGGAAAATATTAGAGCATGCTAAACGATCATAGCTACAGCAAAACCAAAGACAGGGTCTAATATGCCTAAAGTATGACAAGTTATACTTCATCTTTTTGGTCATGTTCTTGATATGCTTTTTAAAATCAAGATAACTGTCTAACCTGACTCAGAGATATTTAAATTCAGATACTATATCAACCTTTGCACCCCTGGTGAAAATGTCTGACATTGGAGTATTTACCTTTGTTTTAGAAAAGAACATTCTCTTTGTCTAGTTAGTGTTCAAACGACTGGTCAAACCATTCCATCACACTATCCATAGCTTTAGTAAGTTTGTCAGCTGCTAACTGTGTAGTTATGCTGTCATGACTACTAAAGCAGGAAACATTTAGGAGAAATTTGAGTTTGACTTTTAAGAAATGTCACTGCACAATATGAAATACTAGTATCTGGTGTCAGCAGTAGATTAAAAATCATTTTTACTCTTTATTATCAAATGTATACATAAAACAGTTTAGAGATGCTCCAATCGGGCTTCTAAGTTGGCTGTTAAATACTTCTTTGTTTTAGCATATGTGTACAACACAGTGTCATCAGCGTATAGTTTTATTTGTACATCATCACAGTGCTCTGCGAAGGTTAGCTGGTTCATACAGTTTATATTATTACATTTTGTCAAATTATTAATTCTGGTGTTTTTATTATTAATCCACAGTATTTTTCTACCAGCTTTAGCAAACAATCCTTATAATTATAACATCACTATGTGGTGCCTTTACAAGTCAACCTGGATTATCCAGAATATCAGCCCATACCATGCCAGCACCACCTCTGTGCTTCATTAAAATGTAAAACAGCTGAAATCAATAATTTCTTCTCTGTTTTAGCTGACCCTGACCTGGACTGATGTTTTTTTTTTTACTTTAGCAGATAAACTTCTGGGATTTCTCCTCTCCATGGTTTGGTTACATATGTTAGCAGAAAAATTAGCTTTGAAACCCCTCCTGCATGTTTTTTTAGTGCAGCTGCTGCAGATGTTACAGTCAGAGACACAATATCAGCAGATCAAGCAGTTCTCAAGGTCCAAACTCCACCAGGATCACTGAGATGGAAACAGGATCAGAAACCTGCAGCTTGTTTCTCTCCGCTGAGCTGCAGGAACATGTTTCAGCCACAAGGTGGCAGCAGGTTGAAGGCATCATGAAAATCTGAGGTTTTATTTAGTGAAACTCATGAAGTGTGAAGATGGACAGTTTTCAGGATGAGTTCAGTATTTTTACACAATCTACTGAGAGGAGTGTGAGACCTCAGTGGATCAGAACCTTTTCCTCTGGTTAAATAACTCTGATCATTAAAACATCTCCACTGAGGAGATCTTGGTGCACAGTTCTCCTGGACTTCATCTTGAAGGGGACCAGAACTTCTCAAGGAGACAGTTTTGTGTCTCTCAGTCCACCAAACCCTGGACTCTCAGGTCCTCCAGGTGGACCAGCTGTTACCATGGTACCAGTGGGCTCAGTTCTACTAGAACTGTTCTGAGGTGTCCATGAACACGTCCTGCAGCAGGAACTGAGCTGGACCTCGGCTCAGGACAAGAACAGACAGGAAGATCAGAAGCTGTCAGACAGCAGAGAGTCTGCAGGTCCAACATGCTGCAGTCCTCCCAGAACCAGAACCAGAATGATCCAGGTAGTCTGGATGGAAACAGTGGAGGGAGGAAGCAAAGGGAGCAGAGGCTGAACTGTGGAGGAAAACCTGGAGTCATTCTGCTAAAATCAGTGATTCAGTCAACAGACACAGCAGAGAATGAAACATCTAGCAGCTTCTGGTGCTTCTGGCTTCTTGATGAACATTTACTGACCTGGAGGCACATCTGTCAAGGTTTGGATCACACAAAGTTTCAGCTTATAAATCTGGACAATCAGAGGAAACATTTAACAAAGTCTGATGGTTTTATGGAGGAATTTATCAGTATGGTACTGAAGAGAACGGCCTGATCTTTTACTATTGCCAAGGTCGAATCCTGTATAAATAACTGAAAACACTATCCAAAGAATATTTAATTCTGAAATGTTTTACTGAATCACAACAGAGGTAAAGTAAGGCCAAAGGAACTTTCGTTGAACCCTCGGCTCCTGCTCTGTTTCTGTTGCATTGAGTAATTGGGGTGCCTGTTTATAAGACTTCCCAGAAATGGAAGAACACACACACACCCTTCCAACTAGGAAGGAAGGACTCTTGGTCTGGAGCAGTCCATGTGCACATAAGATATCATGTTCCCATTTATGTCATACCACATCCCTATAAAAGCTGAAAGTTACTCCATGTTGTTGGGATTGCTGTGAAATGAAGATGACTGTAAATCTGGAATAAAATAATCCCCATGCTAGTCACTGAGAGAAGTTGCGGTGTCTGGTCTTGTCTGTGTCTCTTTTTAAGGTTCAATCCTCTCCCACAGTTTCTCACATTATTGCCTCCGCTCATGTTTTCTGATGTTGCTGCATCATAAAGTTTGACTAAATGTCTTTTTAACATGTAAGAAATGGTAGAAAACATTGAAATCGCCAAAGCTTAATGCAGGGAATGGAAAAGGTAACCATAAGTTCTGGACTGAAGAAGTTTTCTAGTGTTCAAACAATAAAGATGTCAGGCTGCAGGTTGTGGTGGAAAAACATCTTTTAAAGTAAATCTCTTTAAACATTGAAAGATAAAATTTCCACATTTCAATCAAATATTCTGTCCATAAACCAAGAGACATAAAAAATAAATTAAGTTGTATCTCCTCTATTGTCCCTAAAAGTTTCCCTTTCATCTTTTCTGTCAAATCAGTCATATCAGTTATTCATGAAATGTATCCCTCTCTTTAACACTTTACAATAAAATATACAATCTAATATCTTTAGTCTCACTTTATTTATTTATCTCTCTTAGGAACACGGAAAAATACTTCATTACATCTTCAGACATTTGAGGAACTCTGCTTGTTTAAATAAAGTTAAATTTTAACAAATGAATAATAGACTCTTTTCATGTGTTTGTTAAGTTTTTATTTGTTGGTGCAAAAGGTTTCAAAAAATATGTTTTTATACTTTCACAGAAATAAGAAGAACACTGCAGAACCTTAATAAGACAGAACAGAAACACGTCCTGTTAAAGTACCGGTGAGCAACTATAGGTTAAGTGCTTTGCTCAAGGGCACACTGACTGATCAGCAGATTGAAAGCAGTCTGACTAACAACCATCTGACAGCAGATGATGATCCTCATCAGAAAGTGGAAAACCTGCTGCTGAAGTCAGCTTCAGGAGTTCAGGAAAGCATTCAATGATTTGCTGGAATCATTGACTGCAATGAAAACTCTGCATGAAGCAAATATTAAAGCAGAAAAAGCTTCACAGATAGAAACAGCAGCAGTCCTCCAATGGTTCTGATCGGGTTTCCAGGTCTGCTTGTTGGACTTCCTGAGTTTGCTTCTGTGGAGATAAACGGGTCAGTTTTATTCATGGAAGTAGAAAATAATAATAAACACAGAGACGATTTTAGAGAGGATTCTGTTTCTCGTAACATAAAGCAGAATAAGGTCCCTTCCTGATTGCAGTAAGGCGTATTGTGTCACTTCCTGTTGTCACGGTGTGAATTGCGGTCTGTTGCTCCAGACTCTCGCTTTTATCTTTAATGTCTTTGCTTTGACATCTGTTTCTAATGTAACCGAGCGTTCTGGGTTCGTGGATACGGTACGGCCAGCTATGTATTTATAGATATATCTGGATCATGTAAACAATAGACGGAATAGTGTGTTCAGCGGTAACCCCGCTTCTCCTCACTTTATTCTTCTTCTTCAGCAAAAACAAAACAACAACACTCACGTGCTCCCCCTGCCGTACAACCCAGCGAACTCTCGCTCTCCGGCAACTAGAAAGGACACACCTTCTTTTCCATTTAAACATATAACAGTCTGTTACACACGTCCCCCCCTCAACAAGAGACGTCCCCGTCTCACCAAAAAAAAAAAAACAGGGACCCAGCAAACTACATCCCCAAAACACAGGGGAAGAGAAAAAAAAATAAATAAATAAAAAAAATTCAAATATAAATATTCATATAAACATCACCCGGAATCCAACCCTTCCAGACAGTGGTAACACAAGATTCAAACCTTACCAAACATTCAGATAACACCTTTGAAATCACAAAAATGAGAAAAACAGCCTGAAACAGACTTTTTTTTTTTTTTTTTTTTTACAAAAACTAGACCCTCAAAACCTGACAAAGTCCTGCAGATAGGACGGAGGTCGTACCACTCGCCCTCTGCGAGACTGCCCTACCTGGAACTCTGGTAAGTTCCCCCATGGTCCATTGTCCATCTCACCAGTCTGAGGCTGATCCCCGTGCTGGGGAAGCGAAGACTCGACCCCAAGAGGAGACATCACAGCAGCCGGAGTCGGAACGGTCTGTGCTGGCAATGGCAGAGTGTATGGCTTCAGTCTATCATGATGAACCACCTGGGCTCGCTCCATCGGGTCGAGGGCATTGACGATGCGATACGTTAGTGCAGACTCTCCACCAGAAACCAGCACTTGCACGACCCGATATGGACCCTTCCAGTGCGGTGCCAGCTTCATACGGCTTTCTGGGGGGTTGTTAATCCACACCAGCGCACCTACCATATAGGGACGGTGGCAGCTACCCTGATCATAGTACAGCTTCTGTCTTTCATGAGCTTCAGCAGAGTTAAGCCTGGCTGTGCTGAATGCTGACTCCAGCCGCTCTGCAATGATGGAGGCATAATCCATCAGAGATCCAGTGCCCCAGGGGTCAGGAGCACTAGCAGGCACTAGCACATCTGCAGGAACTCGAGCCTCACGTCCGTGCATGAGGTAAAATGGGGTAAACCGGGTGCTGGCATGCATAGAGGTGTTATATGCAAAAGCAACATGCTTCACATAGGTGTCCCACTCACCGCCATGAGAAAGCAACAGCTTGGCCAGCTGATCAATCAAAGTCCGGTTATGGCGCTCCACCATGCCATCTGATTTGGGGTTATAGGCAGTGGTACGGGTTTTCTTAATCCCCAGCCGCTGGCAGAGGATCTGGATCACTTCTGCCTCGAACTGACGGCCCTGATCACTATGCAGGATTTCTGGGACCCCATGCACCAATACATAATCCTCAAAAAGGCATTGTGCAACTGAATGGGCTGTCTGGTTAGGCAAAGCATACAGGGAAACAAACTTAGTGAAATAATCCTCTACCACTAAAATATATCTGTTCCCTCGAGATGTCATGGGCAGCTCCAGGATATCTGCAGCCACTCGCTGCAGAGGACGGCATACTTGGGCCCCTCCCATAGGAGCCTTTGGCCCAGGGACTGGGCTCCTGCGAGTCTGACAGGCCCTACATTGTTCACACCAATGCCTTATGTCCCTCAACATGAAGGGCCAGTAGCAGGACTGTCTGGCCTTTTCCCACACACGTTCTGCGGAAAAGTGTGCAGCAGCTGGCCCCCCATGCAACTGTTGAAGGAGCTCCGGCACCATGGATGCAGGGACAACAGTCTGAATTCGCTTCTGTCCCGTGGTGTCAGTGACCGCTGTGCGGCACAACAACCCCTCAATCACAGACAGGCGATGAAACTCAGTCCACAACTTCCTCAAGCCAGCAGAGGAATCCCGGGGGAGTTTACGAGGCCGTCGCACCCTGCCCTGCTCCAACCATGTTAACACAGTACTAATGTCTGGGTCCTCACGCTGCAGTGACTGCAATTCAGCTCTACTATCACAAAGTGAATAGACCAGAACTGACTCTGTTTCCACATCTGCAGCTGGAGAGTGGTCAGACGTCTCCACTGAGGCCACAGTAACAGGTCCCGTTACAGGAGCATTTGACCCGACAGGGTCAGGGGACACAGGCCGACGGGACAGAGCATCCGCGTTCTTGTGGCGTGCTCCGTCCCTGTGTACCATGACCCAATCAAATGGATCCAACTCCAGCACCCACCTACTCCTGCGTCCAGTAGGGTCACTATCAATCGCCATGCGCCTAAGGCCCAGCAGAGGGCGGTGGTCCGTGATGATGGAGAACGCAGACGCCCCCACATAGTGTTTGAACTCACGCACAGCCCACACCACGGCCCATAACTCTCTATCGAAGGTGGACCATCTTTTCTGTGTGTGTGTGAGAGCCTGGCTGGCGTAGGCTATCACCTTCTCACAACCCTCTTCGTCCTGTGCCAGCACTGCCCCAATAGAGTCTTTAGAGGCGTCTGTGTACACCTTGAAAGGGAGTGCAAAGTTGGGCAGCGTCACCACCGGAGAGGATGTGAGCACCTGTTTGAGGTAGGTGAACGCAGCCTCACACTCAGCCGACCACTCAAAGGGCACATTCTTCCCAGCCAGCCGATTCAGTGGTGCCGCGTGTCTAGAGAAATTACACACAAATCTCCTGTAATAGGAGCATAGGCCCACAAAGGCCCTGACCTCTGAAGGGGTGCGTGGAGTTGGCCATGTCTTCACCTTGTCAGTGTTCCGTGGGTCAGGTCGGAGACCATCCCTGGAAACTACATGGCCCAGGAAAACGACATGGTCCCTGGCAAAGTAGCACTTTTTGGGATTCAGCCTCAGACCCGCTCGCTGGATCCTGGACAGGACTTCATCTAAATGAATGAGATGTTCAGTGAATGTACGGCTGTAAATCAGAATATCATCTAAATACACCATACAAATATGCCATGGCAGGCCCCTGAGGATAAGCTCCATCATGCGTTGGAACGTGGCTGGCGAATTGGTCAGACCCATAGGCATAGCCCGCCACTGATACAGGCCCCGTCCAGTCGTGAAGGCTGTCTTCTCACGATCCTCTTCAGCCACTTCCACCTGCCAGTAGCCATTTGAAAAGTCAAGTGTGCTGAACCAGGCTGAGCCAGCTAGAGCGTCCAGGCTATCATCCACTCGTGGGAGGGGGTGTGAGTCTTTGATGGTCACTGCATTCAAGCGACGATAATCGATGCAGAACCTCCACTGCCCCCCTTTCTTTCTCACCAGCACCACTGGAGAAGCCCAGGGGCTACAACTCTCTTCCACAACGGCATCCGCCAGCAGTTCAGCCACTTGGCGTTCGATCTCCGTCCGTTTCTCGGGTGATGCACGATAAGCACGCTGCTTCACTGGAGGCGAGTCTCCAGTCCGAATATGGTGTTTGATCAGCGTGCACTTGCCCGTGTTCCGGCCATCCAAGTTGAACACATCAGCGAACCTCCGGAGCAGTTCAGCCAGCCTGGCCCTTTGCTCAGCCGTAACAGGAGACTCCTCCAGGGAGACAGGGCTCACTGCGGCTGGCGGCACAGTTGGATGGTCGTCCGCAACATGAGGTGGCACAAAGATGTCTTCCTCTTTGACGGGGTAAAACTCCCCCAAGTGTAGTCCCCGTTTGAGTTCGACTGCCTCCCCTGTAGGATTGAGGATGCGGGCTGAGGTCACACCGTTTCTCACACTGTTCACTGTACGAGCGACCACAAGTCCTGTCGTATCCGGAATGTTAGGCTCCAGGTATCCCTCGAAGTCTGCAGCAGGCCGACCGGTTCCAGCAGGAGTGAAAATATTCACCGGTACCAGGGCCTCACTCAATGGGGGAATGGTCCAGACATCAGCAAGGGACACGTTACAACAACTAGGGATTAACTCACCACCTTGAAGCAGGGGGACTGAAACATCCCATAATTGTAACACACCTCGCCCCAAGTCCAACAATGCACAGTTCGGAGCCAGGAAGTCCAGTCCTAGCAGGACACACTGGGTGGATTCCCTTAGTACATGGAAGGTGTGCTGCCAGTAGGTCGGACCCAGGCGGAAGGTGATCTCACAGGTGCCGAGTGTATCCAACATTTGTCCATTGATTGCCCGAGAGTCAATATAGTTCCTTTTCAGGGGCCTATTTCACAAGGCAGGAACTGACATACGGAAGTCCGCACTGATCAGTGACACCGACGCCCCTGAGTCCACTAACATGGGAACCTCTGTGCCTTCGACCACACCCCTGACGAAGGAAGTCGGGTGGCCGTTACAGTCCAAATGAGCCATTACATTGGAGAAGTCATTGTTCAAGGGGCCCCTTATAGAACTGGCTGGCATTTGGGCCTCAATGCCAGCTATTGGTTGTTTCCCTGACGGTCGTTAACCACGTCCCGCTGTCGAGGCAGAAAGTGCACACTACGCCGTCTGGGCTCATCTTCCTGTCGAGCACGCCAGCTCGGGCTAGGACTCCTGCCCCCCAGCGGCCTAGAGGGGGAGGACACCCCAGAGCCGCGAGGCTGAAAACCCCTTGGGCGTGGGAACTGCCCAGATTCAGGAGAGCGACCACGTTGCTCCTCCCGAGAGCTCCTGGACTGGCAGCCCCACTCACCACAGGTACAGTGACAGCGTTCTCCTGAGGGCGAGCGAACGCTTTGCCCCCTCATGTCTCTATTCCAAGCCCTCAGCCTCTGATTGTCCTCACAAAGTTCTCTCATTTCCACTCTCATGGAGTACATGTCCTCTGTTAGCTTCTCAACAGCCTTCTGGAGACCCCCCGGAACTGACACGGACTGGACAGTTGTGGTCTCACCACCGTAGGCAGCAGTACTCACATAGTCTCTCTGTAGGGCAGCTCTGGCATTCTCACAGCGCTCAGCCACGTGTAACGCCTCCTCCAGGTCCGTGGCACCCATCTCCAAACACTTGGCCTTCAACGCTGGATCCAAACCAGCCAGAAAGCGTCGAAACTTCTCTTCTCTCTGTGCAACATCACCATAATCCGGAAAGGCCTCCGCGACCAGCCGGCTCACGTCAGCAGCGTACACCTCCAGGCTTTCCCCAGGAGCACGCGCCCGGGCTGTCAGGCTGGCTCTGAAGCGGTCCATCAACTGCCTCTGTCCAAAAGCCGCCCCAAGTCTCTCCTTCACCATAGTATAATCCGACTTGGTCGCCCCAGGGAGGCTGTCCCACAGCAGGAACGCGGACTTGCCGAGACGAGTAGGCAGAATCCTCACTAACTCCTCCTCACAGTTGCCGCCGCTCCTGGCTGTGGCGCCGACGGCCACCTCCAGTTGTCTCGCCCAGCTGAGGAAACTCTGGCTTCCGTCCCCGGTGAAAGGAGGGGGGAGATCAATCTTAACATCCCCGCCCGGTGAGTATCTGCCAAGCATGCTCGAACTGGGTTTAAAAGGGTCCTCGTCTGCAAACCACATGTCCACTTAGCGCTGTTTTTTCCAGCACCGCACGAGATTAGCCAGCAAGCTATATCGGAGATGCTAAGCTATCCAACTGGCACGTAGCCGTCACGGACAAAAAAAAACAACAACGGGGATTCAGGAAACTCCCACCACCGCTGCCACCAATGTAACCGAGCGTTCTGGGTTCGTGGATACGGTACGGCCAGCTATGTATTTATAGATATATCTGGATCATGTAAACAATAGACGGAATAGTGTGTTCAGCGGTAACCCCGCTTCTCCTCACTTTATTCTTCTTCTTCAGCAAAAACAAAACAACAACACTCACGTGCTCCCCCTGCCGTACAACCCAGCGAACTCTCGCTCTCCGGCAACTAGAAGGGACACACCTTCTTTTCCATTTAAACATATAACAGTCTGTTACACTAACATATAAGCACTTTTAAAACATTTTCTGTTTCTACACATCACGTTTGGGAACTCCTCGTGTTTCACACGGTTTGCTTTTTTGGCGTGGTCAGAGGGCGCTAGCCTAGCTTTAGCCTAGCCTAGCTTTAGTGTCATAATGTCTTCCTCTCCTACCTCTCTCTCCTTTTCTCCGTCTCTGTCCAAGTCTTCCCCTATCTCCTGCTCTCTGTGTCAAATGTTTAGTTATTCCTCTGCCTCCTTTAGTAATAATGGTACTTGTAATAAATGTAGTATTTTTGTAGCTTTGGAGGCGAGGGTGTCAGAATTGGAGACCTGGCTCCGTGCTGTTGAAAAACCAGCTGACTGCTGCCCCTTTGCTAGCGCAGAGCCACATAGACCTAGAGTTACTTCACGTAGCGGTCCTCCAGAAGCAGCACCCGAGCAGCCAGGTAACCAGGCCGGCTGGGTGACGGTTCGTAGGAAGTGTTAAGATATCAACTGGGTCAGTGGAGTGACCAGCTTCACGTAGGAGCTGAATGGCACACTTAGATAGCACCAACCCAAAGATTGGCACATATCTATCAGATACCACCCCGGAGGTGACACAGTTTCTCTACTGATAACACAGTTTGGATGTGTACGGCCTTTTATGGGTGTTAACCTAAACTCCTTCATAATGTTTGAATGATGAGCAATTGGGGCTTCTTGCCAATCAAGAGCCCATCAGCGCTGATCTGTCTGTAACTGTTTCTCTGTCTTTAGTAGATAAAGTAACGTGAAGTATACTTGTCTGTTTTATGCGTCTTGCATCCAAAGTAATATGTAAGTGGGGGTCGCCTGAAGGGTACAAACGAGCTGGGTGTTTCACCCCAGACAGGGTGCAGTAGATCTTAACAGAAGCATAGCTCTAGATTCCAGCCCCCAGGTCACCACCAACCCGTCTGCGTTTCTAACAAATTTTCCCCGCTCAGCGACACACCCGCTGAGAAGCCGACCCTGATTATTGGCAGCTCCATAGTCAGAAAGGTAGCACGCACTAGAGACACCAGGGACCATAGTCAAATGCCTGCCAGGGGCCAGAACGGGTGACATCGAATCCTACCTGAAACTGCTGGCTAAGGATAAGCGTAAATACAGAAAGATTGTTATTGAGGCTGGCAGTAATGACACCCGGTCACGCTGATCGGAGGTCACTAAAGTTGATGTTTCATCGGTGCGTAAGTTTGCTAAAACTTAACTTTATCTGGTCCCCTGTCTGATCTGACCAGTGATGACATGTTTAGCCGCATGTCATCATTCAACCGCTGGTTGTCTAGGTGGTGTCCTGAGAACGACGTGGGCTACATTGATAACTGGCGAACTTTCTGGGGAAAACCTGGTCTGATCCGGAGAGACGGCATCCATCCCACTTTGGATGGTGCAGCTCTTCTTTCTAGAAATCTGGCCGGATTTATTAGTTCTCCTAAATGCTGACAATCCAGGGTCCAGACCAGGAAGCAGAGCCGTTGTTTAACAGTACTTTTGAACATTTAACCCTTAGTTTCCCTCATCCAAATTGCAAAGCAATAAAACCTCTTCTGTTTGTTGTTTTGTATTGTCCACCAGGGCCTTACACTCAGTTTTTGGATCAGTTGTCAGACTTCTAATCTGATTTGGCGTTAAATACTGGCAAGGTTATTATAGTGGGTGATTTTAACATTCATGTTGACACTGAATGTGATAACCTCTGTGTAGCCTTTAAAATTATCCTAGATTCAATTGGTTTTGCTCAAAATGTGCATAAACCAACGCAATCTTGGCTTCATACTTTAGACCTTGTGCTGACATATGGGATTGATTGTGAAGAATTAACAGTATTTCCTCACAACCCTGTCCTATCTGACCATTTTTATTAACCTTTGAGTTTAATCTGAGTCCTCCACCGCCAAAAGAGGGTTCCATTATAGTAGATCTTTATCAGATAATGCTATATCGAACTTTAAAGAGTATGTCCCCCTTTTAATATCCTTAGCATTGCAGAAATGCCCTGCAGATGGCAGCAATAATGTTTCTTCCCATTCACAAATAGACACCTTTGTTAACGGTGTGACTTACTCATTGCGTTCTGCATTAGACAACCAGCTCCCTGGTTTAATTCAGAGCTGCGTTTCTTAAAGCACAATTTTAGGAAATTGAGAGAAAATGGCGCTCTACACACCAAGAGGAATCCTACCTAATCTGGAGGGACAGTCTATTATTTTATAAAAGGACCCTTTGCAGAGTTAGAGCAGCATATTTTTCATCATTAATTGAGGTGAATAAAAATAATCCTAGATTTCTCTTCAGTACAGTTGCCAAACTTACTCAGAGTCACAGCTCTGTATATCCATCCATTCCCTTAGCTCTTAGTAGTAATGACTATATGGGATTCTTCATAAATAAAATTGACTCCATTAAAAATAAAATAATTGGCATCCTCCCAAACATGACTACCTCATCCTCAGTAAGTGAGGCAGTGTTGTAGGAATCTTTAGAACCTGCGCAGTGTCTGAACTGTTTAAAAGCAGTAGAGCTTTCTGAGCTATCTAAAATTTTAGCTTCATCTAAACCTTCTACCTGTATGTTAGACCCAATCCCAACCAAGTTGTTTAAGGAGATATTCCCTCTGATCAGTGGTCCTATTTTAGACATGGTTAATCTATCCTTGGTAAATGGATATGTACCACAGGCTTTTAAAGTATCTGTTATTAAACCTTTACTTAAGAAGCCATCTCTTGATCAAGATGAGTTAGTAAATTACAGACCTAAATCTAATCTTCTTTTCTTATCTAAATTTCTTGAGAAAGTAGTGGCTAATCAACTTTGTGAACATTTACAAAGTAATGACCTACTTGAGGAGTTTAAGTCAGGCTTCAGAGCTCATCATAGCACTGAAACGGCTCTGGTGAAGGTCACTCATGATATTCTCATGGCCTCAGATAATGGACTTGTGTCTGTACTTGTCCTGTTAGATCTCAGTGCTGCATTTGATACAGTTGATCACAATATTCTCCTACAAAGACTTGAGCATACTGTAGGGATTAAGGGGAAAGCATTAGGCTAGTTTAAATATTATCTGTTGGACAGATTCCAGTTTGTTTATGTTAATAATATGTCTTCTTCAAACTCTAGGGTCACTTGTGGAATACCACAGGGTTCAGACCTTGGACCAATTCTCTTTACTATATATATGCTTCTGATTGGCAAAATTATCAGACAACATGGGATTAATTTCCACTGTTATGCTGATGACACTCAGTTATATTTATCCATAAATTCTGATGAATCCAATCAATTACTTTGACTGCAGTCATGTCCTGATGCCATCAAAAGCTGGATGATTTTAAATTTCCTGCATTTAAATTCTGACAAGACAGAAGTTGTAATCTTTGGACCAGAGTCCTCAAAAAATAAACTTCTTAATCAATCACTTAATTAACTTGGCCTCTGGTAATAAAGTAAAAAAATCTTGGTGTTATTTTTGACCAAGACATGTCATTTAAATCCCATATTAAACAAGTTTCCAGAGTTTAATTTTTCACCCCTGGAATATTGCCAAAATTAGAAACATTCTGTCCAGGGGTGATGCTGAAAAACTAGTCCATGCATTTGTTACTTCAAGGCTGGACTATTATAATTCTTTACTATCAGGAAGTCCACAAAATGCAGTTCAAAGTCTTTAGCTGATGCAAAATGCTGCAGCAAGAGTTCTGATGAAAATCAACAAGAGGGATCATATTTCTTTAGCTTCCCTTCATTGGCTTCCTGTTAAATCAAGAATATCATTTAAAATTGTTCTTCTAACGTATAAAGCCCTTAATAATCAAGCTCCATAATATATCAGAGCTCTGATTACCCCGTATGTTCCTAACAGAGCTCTTCACTCTCAGACTGCAGGTCTGCCGGTGGTTCCTAGAGTCTCGAAAACCATAATGGGAGGCAGATCCTTTAGCTATCAGGCTCCTCTCCTGTGGAACCAACTCCCAGTTTTGTTCCGTGAGGCAGACACCCTGTCTATTTTTAAGACTAATCTTAAAACTTTCCTTTTTGACAAAGCTTATAGTTAGAGTGGCTCATGTTACCCTGAGCTATCTCTATAGTTATGCTGCTATAGGATAAAGGCTACTGGAGGACATCAGGGCCTATATTTCTCACTCTACTGAGTTCTGCTGTTCTCTAGTCTACTGTTCTCCAGTTTTGCATTGCATTGCGTTGAAATGACTATTGTCATTTCAGCTTTTAACTTTTTGTTCTCTTTTTTCTTCATAGTAGGTACACCTGGTCTGGCGTTCTGTTAGCTGTGACATCATCCAGAGAAGACAGATCACCTGCTATTACCATCTAATGTAGAACAAATTACTGGATCTATGTGTGCTTCTGTGCTTTTTTGTCTGTCTTGTTGTGTCTCTGCTCTGTCTTCTCTAACCCCCAGTCGGTCGAGGCAGATGACCGTTCATACTGAGCCCGGTTCAACTGGAGGTTTTTCCTTCCCGTTAATGGGGAGTTTTTATTTCCGCTGTCGCTTCATGCTTGCTCAGTATGAGGGATTGCTACAAAGCCATGGACAATGCAGACGACTGTCCCTGTGGCTCTACGCTTCTCTAGGAGTGAATGCTGCTTGTCAAGACTTTGATGCAATCAACTGGTTCCCTTATATATGACATTTTTTTTACCAATCTGTATAATCTGACCCAATCTGTATAATCTGATTGATTTTGACTTTGTAAAGTGCCTTCAGATGACATGTTTCATGAATTGGCACTATATAAATAAAATTGAATTGAATTGAATTGAATAAGAAAGGGAACAGTTGATAAAGCTTGAAATAATTAACTATTAATTAATTATATTCTAAACTGGGATACAGTTACTAAATCTTTTTCATCTATTAGATGGAGACGTTTGCTCATCAACACAGTTCTCAGGATTTTAACTGTCAGTGAAAATTATAAAACGTTCTTCTCACCAGAGACGTTGAGTTGACATGTTCCAGAACTAGAACCACCATCAGTGTTCACATAACACAGATACAGTCCAGAGTCTTCAGTCCTCAGTCTGGACACATGGAGTCTGATTCGTCCTTCTCTGAGGAGGTCTTTGTCACTCTGGACTCGTCCTGAAAACTGTTCACCCTGAGACTCTGACACCACATCACCATCACGAACATGATACAGGACTGATTCTCTCCTAGGAGGTGACAAGTAGCAGTAGATATACAGATCTCTCCAGGGTCGATCAGGTGTGGTGGTGAAGGTCCACTCCAGAGTGATGCTGTGGTTCTCCTCTGCCTGATAGGAGCTCTGTGTCACATTCACTACAAATGTTGCTGCTGAGGAGACAGAGAGGGAAAGAGAGGAGCAGACACACTGAGAACTGGAACATGGGAGTCTTTAAACTACATCTCTAGAGCTTTCTGTCCCATGATGCTCTCTGTGCTGTCAGAGCTCTGCTTGATGCTCTTCAAGTCAAACTGCTTGATCAGATGCAGCTGGAGGATTGAAGTGTTCCCTTCACTGACAGACTTTTCACTGATTATTGATGGATTTAGACTGAACAAAGAGAAGATGGAAACTGACCACAGAGACATGAGTTGAGGATGATGAGCAGCAGGATCCTGCAGATCATCTTCTCCCTGTGAGAGGAGACATAGGAGGAGAGTCAGCAACACATCAGCTCCAGCATCAGCAACACACAACCAGCAACATCTGAACTCCTTCAGCTCAAAGAAGGTTGTTCTGTCAGAGATCTACACATTTATTTATACAGTTAGGTTTTTGCAATAACGAGAAAAATAAAACCTTCACAAAGAGAAAATTTGCATTACCTTGAATATGAACATTAATATTTCTGAAATCAGTCCGCTGGTAAAGAGTAAATTTCCAAGTTTCAGTTTGGTCTCAGTTTTCGATTCTGTCATAGCTTTAGGTTCTGTTTTACTTTGGGTTTGTCTTGATTTGTTCTGAACTGTTTTAGTTAAGCTGTTTTCATCAGCCAGTTATTCAGTCAGCTCAGTTCACATCTCAGTCACCATCCTATCTGTTTGCCTGTCACTCCCCTTCACCAGTCACTATCCTATCAGCTTCGGTTTACTTTCAGTCACCACCCTCCCTCTGATTAGTTCCACTGGTTCCTGGTAATTAGTTTTCATATTCTGTTCACCTGGGTAATTACCCAGGGGCCCCTGGTTTCTAAAGGGCCCAGGGCAGTGAGGGCACAAGCAAAATATCTGGTCCTCTCCTGCTTCATGTTAAACTAAGAGAGACACTGAGAGAACCTCGCTTTGCCTGTTTGAACGTGAGTTGAGACTTTCTCCTCATTGGTCAGTCTGTCCACAACGCTGCTCAGAAAATTCAGACGTGGGAAAACGAGGACATCAGAAACGCTGAAAATATCAGTTCTGTATTGAAAATAGGTAATTTCGTCACTTCTCTTAAAGTTGCTGACTGAGCCGTTTAGTCTGTGTATTTAGTTCGAAAGTGGTTGCTTATTTATTTTTCTTTGAAAATTGAAGGCCATTTACTCTATTGAGCCATAAAGCCATGAGGAATGTCAGACTTTTACAGGCACCAAAAACTGCCCCCCTCGGCACAACCTCTACGTAACCAGACGTCAAGTAAAAAAAATAACTATTTTAAACACATTTAGATTATAATGGGTTATAGCGTGTTGAAAACATTAATTATCAAGCTGTTAACAAACGTTTTCACGAAGTTCCTCCACATCCTGAATAGCAGAAACTGTCAGATTAGAAACTGAGAAACAATAAATTAAACAGACTGACCGGATCTGATGAGGGTCCATCTGGAAAACAGAAGTCCGTGACATCACGTACCACGGGCGTTCCCTGTGAGCCGTTCATGAACATTGGAAAATTGGCTTCTCAAAGCCACAAATCTCTAGACTGGCTGCGACACACTCTTACCAATTTATTGGCTTTTTACTGGTCATAGTTTATAGACATCTCTTGCAACTTTTTAATTTTGAACAACGACTATTGACAAATTTATCAACTTTTTCAGATGTAAATGAAGTTTTTGTCAATCACCCTTGAACTCATCTTGGTTTCCAAGCCCACGACGTTCACAGAGCTGCCAGCAGCACTGATGCCTGAGCAGTGACGCAATGAGCCCGTCCCACTTCCTCAGGGACGCAGTCGGTCTCAAAATGTATTATATTGTTACAGTTCATGGAATATAAAAAATGTGTGTTGTGTTGAAATCATATATTAGAAAATTTTAAAATAAGCTCCACACTTTTTGCTAAAAGTCCTTTAAGACTTCATATGTTGTTTCTCAAACATTAATTTCTTACTCAAACGATTTGTTTCTCCAAAAAAGTAAAACTAATCCAGGTGTTTGTCGGTCTTTCTGGTTCTGGATACATAGTTGGTCTCTGAGGTTGAAGCTGATCAGCAGCTGCTGGAAAGATTGGATCTACGACGTGATACCAGTTACTGAGCATAAAGCACAATGTGGAACAAAGTTCATGGTAATAATAGCTGGTTCACATGAGTATGAAGCAGGAAACATGGCAGAAAATGGCTCCTACTTCAGGAACAAAGCAAAGGTGTGTTATAGAAAACTGTCTTGTTGAGGTAAACAAAGATCGAGGACAGTTTATGTGAAGGTCACCAGAGCTGTCTGTACACACACTGCTGTAAATAAGATGCAATAAATGGTACAGTTTCTGTGCTCCTTATTATCTGTAACATGGAGACAATCATAAATGTTGTTTCAAGCCACTAAAACAGTGATCCAACCTTCAACGTGTTAAGATGTCCTTCTCTGAGGACGTCTTTGTCACTCGGGATTCATCCTGAAAACTGTTCATCCTGAGACTCTGACACCTCAACACCATCATGGACCTGATAAAGGATTAATTCTTTCCTAGGAGTTAACAAGCTGCAGTAGATGAACAGATCTCTCCAGGGTCCATCAGGTGTGGTGGTGAAGGTCCACTCCAGAGTGATGCTGTGGTTCTCCTCTGCCTGATAGGAGCTCTGTGTCACATTCACTACAAATGTTGCTGCTGAGGAGACAGAGAGGGAAAGAGAGGAGCAGACACACTGAGAACTGGAACATGGGAGTCTTTAAACTACATCTCTAGAGCTTTCTGTCCCATGATGCTCTCTGTGCTGTCAGAGCTCTGCTTGATGCTCTTCAAGTCAAACTGCTTGATCAGATGCAGCTGGAGGATTGAAGTGTTCCCTTCACTGACAGACTTTTCACTGATTATTGATGGATTTAGACTGAACAAAGAGAAGATGGAAACTGACCACAGAGACATGAGTTGAGGATGATGAGCAGCAGGATCCTGCAGATCATCTTCTCCCTGTGAGAGGAGACAGAGGAGGAGAGTCAGCAACACATCAGCTCCAGCATCAGCAACACACAACCAGCAACATCTGAACTCCTTCAGCTCAAAGAAGGTTGTTCTGTCAGAGATCATGACTGCCACCTGCTGGTGATAAACTAATACAGCAGCAGAGAGACAGCAGGACAGCTTTCCATTCTCTGCAGCTGCTGAACTTTTCATGTGTAAAAACAGCTTCTGGGTAAAATCAGTCTGTTATAATTCATGAGGAGAAAACATCAGTGAGGGAAACCTGAAAATCCCAGAAAGAGTTTTCTTTCTGTTCTCAGTTTCTTCATCACATGCTGGGCTGTAATAACCAAATGGGTAACTGGGTAATTAAAGGGCCCAGGGCAGTGAGGGCACAAGCAAAATATCTGGTCCTCTCCTGCTTCATGTTAAACTAGAGAGAGACGTTGAGAGACCCTCACTGTGCCTGTGAACCTGAGTTAAGACTTTCTTAAGACATCAGAAATGCTGAAAATATAAAGTTGCTGAGTCAGCTTCCATGGTTTAAAAGTGGTTGTTTATTTATTTTTATGAAACTGGAGGCCATTTACTGCCAGCGTAGTTGGTCAATGTTAGCAGATTATACTGATGCTGCTGTGTTTTGTGTTCATACCATGAAAGTCCAAGAGGAGATGTAGTGCATTTGTAGTTCTATGAGCATTTACTTTGTGGATCAAAATACACTTGATGAAAGAATTTGAAGCAGTGAGTGTATTTACTGTTTATTACAGTAATCTATTCTGTAATCTGCCAGATTATGGTAACCTTGGAGTCGTGATGATGGGGCCTCTAAATATTGTTGCTCAGGTTACAGCCAAGTGTTAATCTGGCCCTGATCATATTTGTTAAAGTCAGAATAAACATGATGAAGTTTATTACTACAGTTTTTAAACAGAAAATCTGTACAAAGTTAAAGCTGATTAGACACAATTAAAGAATGTTTCAGGGTTTTACTAAACAGGAAAGCAGAGCTGATGTTTGTGCTGGAAAGCAGCCATTTGTGATGAGCTGTGATGTTGGAGCAGAGTTTTCTTCAGACTGACCTCTTCCAGCTACCATCCACTGACAGTGAACAGTTGATCTGCTGATCCACTCTCAGAGAAATCACTGTTTCACTGCTTCAATGGACTGAAGGAGTTCAGTCAGGATATCAGCTGTTTGTCTCCAACAACTCCTGCAGGGAAATAAATACATTAAATAAACAGACATGTACCTCCGTCTGCTGATAAACTAGAAGTATTTCTATGTTAATCTAGAACAAAACATAGAACACAAGTTAAGCTAAAATAAGAGGTCAGAGATAATAAAATGAGGCGTTTGGGAGCCAAAAGAGCTGACTCGTCTATGGGAACCGAGTCAAAGTTGGCTCTTTGAGCAGAACATACCAACCAATATGTGGGTGGGGTTAACGCTGCATGCCTGTATGTTAGACAATTGTTCATGAGAATTAAACACCACCACCTCTGATCAAAAGTGTCCAACTATTTCAAAACGATTTGCTTTCATAGTAACCAGACAGTTGTTGCTACTTATCCACCAGGTCATGACTCCAGGTGTAGAATCCCTCCTTTAAATGTACAGCATGTTCTCTGAGGACTTGTATAAATAAATGCTGTAAAACTAGATTATATCATTGTCTCTGGTTCTATAACTATTTCTCTAGAACACAGAAACTCTGTTTGTGTTTTTGAAGTCAAAAAATAAATCTGCTGTAAACACATACATTCAGATTCTAACAGGTTTTTATAGTGTGTTAAAAACAATAATTATCAAGCAGAAACTGTCAGATTAAAAACGGAGCAACAATAAAATAGAACAGACCTGATCTGATGAGGGTCAGTCTGTCGAACGCGGAGCGCTGGTGGAGTCTAAGTTGGAGATTCCAGTGACACCCTGTAAGCTGCCCGTGAGCCCTTCATGAACAGTGGGAAATTGGAAACTCAAAGCCACAAACCTCTAGACTGGGTGCTACAAACCCAGTCTAGAGTTTGTAGCACCAACTTTAGCAGATTTTCTACTGGACAAAGAAAGTAGACCTCTCTAACATCTTTTCAATTTGTAAAAATGACTATTGACAAATTTATCAACTTTTTATGTGGTGAATTTCTTCTGTCAACCACCCTTGAATGCTTCTTGGTCTCCAAGATCACGACGCTCCCAGATCCCACAGCAGTACAGATGCCTGAGCAGTGATGCAATGGCAAGGGCAAGGCAAGGCAAGGCAAATTTATTTATATAGCACAATTCAGTACAAAGACAATGCAAAGTGCTTTACATGATTAAAATATAGCAAAATAAAACAGAATAAAAGCAAGTAGGAATAAAATATAGATAGAAAATAGAACAAAAAAGTGGTGATTCAGTTAACTAGGACAGTTGAAGGCAATTTTAAACAAATGTGTTTTTAATCTTGATTTAAAAGAACTCAGGCTTTCTGCACTTTTACAGTTTTCTGGAAGTTTGTTCCAGATAATTGGAGCATAGGAACTAAATGCTGCTTCTCCATGTTTGGTTCTGGTTCTAGGTATGCAGAGCAGGCTGGAGTCAGAAGACCTGAGTGGTCTGGATGGTTTATACACTGATAACAAGTCTGTGATGTATTTAGGTGCTAAACCATTCAGGGATTTATAGACTAACAGAAGTATTTTAAAGTCTATTCTCTGAGATACAGGGAGCCAGTGTAAGGACTTTAGAACTGGGGTGATGTGCTCTACTTTCTTAGTCTTAGTGAGGACGCGGGCAGCAGCGTTCTGGATCAGCTGCAGCTGTCTGATCCACTTTTTAGGCAGACCTGTGAAAACACCGTTGCAGTAATCAATTCGACTAAAAATAAACGCATGGATTAGTTTTTCTAGATCCTGCTGAGACATCAGTCCTTTAATCCTAGAAATGTTCTTCAGGTGATAGAAAGCCGACCTTGTAACTGTCTTTAGATGCTTTTGGAGGTTCAGGTCTGAGTCCATCACTACTCCCAGATTTCGGGCCTGATTAGTGGTTTTTAGCTGAAGCGACTGAAGCTGTGTGCTAACGTTTGATCTCTCCTCTATTGGTCCAAATATTATTACTTCAGTTTTGTTTTTATTCAATTGGAGAAAATTTTGGCACATCCACGTATTGATTTCTTCTAGGCATTTACTTAGTGCCTGAACTGGTTCATAGTCACCTGGTGACATAGTGATGTAGAGCTGTGTGTCGTCTGCATAGTTATGGTAGCTGATGTTGTTATTTTTTATTATCTGGGCTAGAGGGAGCATGTAGATATTGAAAAGGAGGGGACCCAGAATGGACCCTTGGGGAACCCCAAATGGGATTTTTGTCATCTCTGATGTAAAGTTACCTACTGATACAAAAAATTCCCTGTCCTTTAAGTAGGATTTAAACCAGTGGAGAGCTGTACCAGAGAGGCCGACCCAGTTCTCCAGGCGTTCTAACAGGATGGAGTGATCAACAGTATCAAATGCTGCACTGAGGTCCAATAGTACCAGCACGGTGGTTCTTCCACAGTCTGTATTTATATGGATGTCATTAAACACCTTGATAAGGGCGGTCTCTGTACTGTGGTGAGCGCGGAAACCTGACTGGAAAACGCCAAATCGGCAGGTCGTTGTTAAGAAGGTGTTTAATTGTTGAAATACAGCTTTTTCAATAATCTTACTGATAAAGGGGAGGTTTGAGATGGGCCTGTAGTTCTGGAGTAGAAGTTTGTCTAAATTATTCTTTTTCAGCAGTGGTTTGATAATTGCTGTTTTTAGGGACTGGGGGAAAACACCTGACAGGAGGGACATGTTTATTATCTGAGTCAAATCAGACGCTATGACAGGTAAAACTTTTTTAAAGAAAGCTGTGGGTAGAACATCAAGACAGCATGAAGAGGAACTTAGCTGCTGAATGATCTGCTCTAAGCTTTTGTGGTTTATTTGGCTGAATTGGGACATTTTGTCAGGATAAGTTCCAGCTGAGTACGGCTTTGGTTCTGGAGCTGGTGTGGATGTACAAACTGATCCTCTAATTTTTAGGATTTTCTCAGTAAAGAAGTTAGCAAATTCATTGCAGGCCCTGGTGGAGTGGAGTTCTGAAGCCACGGACACAGGAGGATTTGTTAACCTGTCGACTGTGGCAAATAAGACACGAGCGTTATTAATGTTTTTCTTAATGATCTCAGAGAAGAAAGATTCTCTTGCATTTTTCAATTGTAAGTTATATCTGTAAAGTCTCTCTTTATAGATGTCATAGTGAACCAGGAGTCTATTCTTTCTCCACCTGCGTTCAGCTTTGCGACATTCCCTCTTTTCACTTCTAACTGATGGAGCATTTCTCCAAGGAGATTTTTTCTTCCCGTAAAAAACCTTCACTTTAACTGGAGCAATGCAGTCAATGATGTCTGAGACTTTAGACTGAAAGTTATCTACTAGCTCATCTACTGAGTTGCAGCCCAAGGTTGAAGTAGCAAAGTAAGCTTGAATAAAATTTTCTGTGGCATTGTCCTTAAAGGTGCGTTTTCTTACGATGTCCCTTCGGCTAAATGAGTCACTGGTAATGATACATTCAAAGGTAACGGAGAAGTGATCGGATAAGGCAACATCAGTTACATTGACCTGTGAAATGTTTAGACCTTTAGTGATGATCAAGTCTAAAATATGTCCCTGTTTGTGTGTTGGCTGTTTAACATGCTGTGTTAAACCAAGGTTTCTAAGTGTGTCACACAGTTCTTTTGCACTTCTGTCTTCAGGGTTGTCAACATGAAAGTTGAAGTCTCCCACAATAATTAAAAAGTCATAATCAACACATATCACAGACAGCAGGTCACTGAAATCATTAAAAAAGTTTGATGTGGACTTAGGAGGCCTGTAAACATTCAGAAGCATAGTTCGTACCGGGCTCTTTACCTGGAGAGCCAAATGTTCAAAAGAGTCAAATTTTCCCAAAAACACCTTTTTACACTTTAGTGAATCATTAAACAATGTTGCTACTCCTCCACCTTTCCTTTGCTGTCTGCTCTCACAAAGAAAATTGTAGTTTGGAGGAGTCGACTCCAGCAGAATGGCTGCTTCATTAGATTCATGTAACCATGTTTCTGTTAAAAACATAACATCAAGATTATTGTCAATAATGAAGTCATTAATTAAAAGGGATTTTCCTGACAGAGATCTAATGTTTAATAAACCCAGTTTATATGATTTGGTGATTGATGATGTCTCTGTGGCAGGTTGCATCTGACAGTTTATGACTTTTAAGTACGACTGATTATTCCTGTTTGTTTTCCTTTGGCTTTTCTTATTTCTGCCACGTATCATAACAGATATTCCATGTTCTCCGTCAGGAGGCCCAGGCTTATGCTGGTGGCGGTCTTGACTGATAAACGTACAGCCAGGGCCTGCTGTATATCACAAGGACGTTATCCGAAGGTCTTCAGGACAGGCATGTTCTGTGATATGTAGAGGAGGAGGAGGATCTGGACCTCTGCGTCCTTTGGAAGATGCTGATTTAGTCACAGAACTGTGGTTTTCAGAATTAATATGTGGAGAGGATGTCAACTGTAGACCAATCTTAAGGACTTTGTTCATGGTGTGAGAAAAATCCAGGAAAGGAACCTCTGGGCTTTGTGGAGAGGAAGGCGAGGCGGGTGTAGTCTGGATCGGTGTTTGTGACGATGGCGATTCTTGGTCCTCTCTTTGTCCTGCTGAGATCTGGGATGAATCCTCCTGTAATTCTGATGTAGCCTCTTTCTGTGTCATCTTTCTGGCCATCTTTATCTTGGTTTGTTCAGGCTGCACTGGGCTTATCTTTTGTTTAGGCACTGGATGTTCTTTGTTTTGGGACAAAGCTGATGCTGTATGGTTTACAGAATAGAAGATGTTTGAAATCAGTCGTTTTGCACCTGACCTATTTAGAGAGAAGCCATCTCTGTTGAACAGATGTCTTCTTTCCCAAAAGATGTTAAAGTTGTCTATGAAGGTTACAGTTGTTTGTTTGCATGTTTTTTCCAGCCATTTGTTTAGCATCAGAATTCTGGAAAAGATCTCGTCTCCACAGGTCACGGGCGGGAAAGGGCCGCTCAGAAGCACCTTGACATTTTTGCTATGAACTAAGTTCAACAGACGAATGTAATCCTCTTTCAATACTTCTGATTTTCTTATCCGGGTGACGTCGCCCAGGGCTTCAGCTTGTATTATGAGTTTTTCCAAGGTCGGGCGCTCTTTCAAGATCCTTGGAAGGATGTCTAATAAATCAGACACCAGGCCATAGTTCGAATCGTTATAAATTAACACCTCTGTGTTTTTCTTGTTACAGAAATGTTTAATCCCACATACAGACCCACTGCATAAAATCAGGGTCCTTGGCCCCGTGGCATGTCTTTTCTCTGATGTATTAGAGCGAAAGTCGTTGACGTACCTCTGAGTGTTGTCATGATTCTCCTGGGTCACATTTTGGAGCGGAGCGAATCTGTTTCGTAAAGGAATTCCAGCATTTCCAGCAGGTTTACTCCTATCATTTGTTGTGGGAACAGCCCGCTGTTGTTTCACTTGTCCTGGGACATCTCTCTGTAGTCTCGGCCAGTTTTCCCGTGGGGTTCGTTGATCCTTTGGTCTTGCACCCTGAGTGATCCAGGGATTCTCATTTTCCTCAGGGATCTGTTTGTTCAGAGAGTTGCTGGGCTGGTGGTCCCCATTTGGAGTCGCAGGCAGGGTTGTTTCATTTCCATACGCGCCGTTTACATCATAATTCAGTTCGAGTCGGCATATCTTCTGTTCTATAACAGCGATCTTTTGTAGAAGCGTGTCAAGGTCCACTGTGGTGAAGGTAGGCATCTTTGCAAAATCAAAATCAAAAATAAATAAAAAGAAAATAAATAAAAATAACTAAATCCAACTTTCCGTGGTTTTGGCAAAGAGATAAAAAGGAGATAAAAAGTAAAACGCAGGAAAATGCAAGCAAGCAGGGAGCAGAGAAAAAAGCGTCCGAGCAGGCAGAGAGGCGGAGCAGAGAGCCAATGACCCCCCTTCCCCTCCCCCTCCCACTAAATGTATTATATTGTTATAGTTTATGGAATCTAAAAAATGTTTTGTTGTATTGAAAACATATTTTAGAAAACTTTAAAAGAAAAAAAAAAGTTCAACACTTTTTACTACAATATGTTGTTTCTCAAACATTAATGTCTGACTCACGCAATTTTTTCCCTGACAAACGGAAACTAATGCAGTGTTTTATCCGTCTCTCTGGTTCTGGAGTCAAAGTTCGTCTCTGAGGTTGAAGCTGATCAGCAGCTGCTGGAAAAATGTAATAATTTATGTTCAAAACTTATATTACGTGTTTTATCATTTCATGTATACATGTAGTGAATGTGACACGGAGCTCCTATCAGGCAGAGGAGAACCACAGCATCACTCTGGAGTGGACCTTCACCACCATACCTGATGGATCCTGGAGAGATCTGTTCATCCTCTGTGAACTGATCACGGATCATAGAGAATTATTCCTGTATCAGGTTCATGATGGTGCTCAGGTGTCAGAGTCTGAGGATGAACAGTTTTAGTTTTTAAAATTGGGAAATATGGTTGGTTTGCGAGCCGAAGTCTTTCAAAAACAACAGACCAAAAATAATCTTTTCTATTTGTTTTTATGATTTTTCCTTCTTTGGTGCAATTAAACTAACATGTTTTTGGACTGTGGGAGGAAGCCAGAGTACCCACACATGTACAGGGAGAACATGCAGACTCCATGCAGGTTTGGACTTGAACCCAGAACCTTTTTGCTGCAAGGCAGCAGCACTACCCACTGCCCCACTGTGCTTGGGTAAACAAAATTTGAAATCTAAAACAAGTTTTTAGAGAAAAGTCTTCAACTTCTGTTGTAGAAATCATGGCATTTAAACATTTTAAAATAAGGAAACAGATAATAAAGGTTGTTGTACAGCTTATTATTGCTTGGTTTCTCATTAATTTTTAAATCTGATGTAATTTAAGTGTCAGTAACTCCACTGTATTATTTATTATGACCCTGACCATGGAGGTCTTAATACGGGCATCTTGATGGGTGGTAGGCGGACAGCAAATAAGACGTGGGCTGAGGCTGCCCCCAGTCAGGGCTTAGATGGATGACCTCACCACACTTACTGTCAACTCGACTCAACTCAAACTTTATTTATAAAGCACATGTAAAACAACCGGGGTTGACCAAAGTGCTGTACAGAAATCACAGTTGCAGAGTATAAGATAAAAACTGAATGCAAAAAGAAAAATTTAATGCAGATAAAATATAATAGGATAAATATTTAAATTTAAATAAAATAAATGTTAAAATGATTTATAATTTTGCCAAATGTCCACCTAGACTTGATTAAAAGCCAGGGAAAATAAATGTGTTTTTAGAGAGGATTTAAAAACCTCTAAGGAGCCTGCCGATCGAATATGCCAAGGCAAATTATTCCAGAGTCTCGGTGCCTCTGCCATGAAGGCGTGGTCACCTTTGGTTTTAAGTCTGGTTTTAGGCATGGCCAGCAGTAACTGATTAGAGGATCTCGGTGTTCTGGCCGGGACATGGATTTTGAGAAGCTCAGTCAAATACTGGGGGGCTAGACCATTAAGAGCTTTAAAAACAAACAATACATTTTTAAAATCTATTCTAAAAACAACCGGAAGCCAATGCAGCGAGGCTAGAACGGGTGATATGTGGTCACGTTTACGTGTGCCAGTAAGGAGACGGGCAGGTGCATTTTGTACCAACCACAGAGGGTGTAAAAGTGAGTGGTCCAAGCCAGCATATAATAAATTACAGTAATGTAATCTTGTATTAATAAAAGCATGGATTACAGTCTCCAGATCTCTGCGTGGCAGATACCCTTTCACTTTTGATAAAATTCTTAACTGGTAAAAACTGTTTTTGTGACTGTGACCAAGGCTTGCACAGTACGGCTACTGGGAAAACTCCAAGAGAACATCGAGCGGGCTCGCATGAAGATCAAGCCAAGCTAGTCCAGAAGCATCTCCATCGTCAAGGGGAGGCTGTCAGACCACTGCTTCCACATTGGTGATGAACCCATTCCAACGGTGACCAAGAAGCCTGTGAAGAGCCTGGGGCGATGGTATGATGCCTCCCTCAAAGACAAAGAGCAAGTAGAGCAGCTCAGGAAGGACATAGCCAGTGCCCTAGAGAACATCGACAGAACCTTGCTTCAGGGAAAACTCAAGCTCTGGTGTATGCAGTATTCAATTCAATTCAATTCAATTTTATTTATATAGCGCCAAATCATGAAACATGTCATCTCAAGGCACTTTACAAAATCAAGTTCAATCATATTATACAGATTGGGTCAGATTATACAGATTGGTCAAAATGTCCTATATAAGGAAACCAGTTGATTGCATCAAAGTCCCGACAAGCAGCATTCACTCCTGGGGAACCGTAGAGCCACAGGGAGAGTCGTCTGCATTGTACATGGCTTTGCTGCAACCCCTCATACTGAGCAAGCATGAAGCGACAGTGGGAAGAAAAACTCCCCATTAACGGGAAGGAAAACCTCCGGCAGAACCGGGCTCAGTATGAACGGTCATCTGCCTCGACCGACTGGGGTTACAGAAGACAGAGCAGAGACACAACAAGAGAGACAAAAAAGCACAGAAGCACACATTGATCTAGTAATCTGTGGACTCCTGCCACGTCTCCTCTGGCCACTAACCCTATACGAGGTTCCACTCTCAAAGGTGGAAAAAGGGGAGAGGCTGGTCAACGCCTATGCCAGGAAATGGCTTGGCCTTCTCAGGTGCCTCAGTAGCATTGGGCTTTATGGCAGAGGAATGCTGAGACTTCCCATCACTATTCTGGCAGAGGAGTACAAGTGTGCCAAGGTTAGACTGGAAATGACGCTCCAAGACTCCAGGGACCCACTTGTGTCCCAAGCAGCACCCATCTTGGCCACTGGGAGGAAGTGGACCCCACTAGCTGCTACAGAGCAGGCAAAGGCAGCACTCCGACACCTGGACATCGTGGGACATGTTCAGGAGGGGAGGAGTGGTCTTGGCCTTGGCACTCGCAGACCAACTTGGAGCAAGGCCAATCCAGCTCAGAAGCGCAAGCTGGTGGTCCAAGGGGTACGGCGGGAAGAGGAAGCAGCAAGGCGCACACAAGCCATGGCACAGGCAAACCAAGGGCAGTGGATGGCATGGGAAGGAGTTGAGAAAAGAAAGCTCTCCTGGAAAGATCTATGGGAGATGGAGGCATTCAGGGCAAGCTTTACCATCAGAGCTGCTTATGATGTTTTACCGTCACCTGCAAACCTAAGCCAATGGTATGGCGACGACCCCACATGCTCCTTGTGCCCAAGCCTAGCAACACTAAAGCACATCTTAGTGAGATGCAAGACCAGCCTTACCCAAGGTCGCTACACCTGGCAACACAACCAGGTGCTCAGAAGTCTTGCAGCAGTGCTGGAATACCAGTGGATGAGTGCAAATGCTCTCCCCCCGCCTCCATCCCACCGGCAGCCAACACTTTTTGTTTGAGAGGGTCAAGCCAGCTTCACCATCATCAGTAAGGCTGACATTGGGCTGCTGGGCAGAGCACAGGACTGGCAAATGCTGGCAGACCTGGATAAAAAGCTGTGCTTTCCACCGGAAATTGCATACACCAACCTGCGTCCAGACCTCGTTCTGTGGTCTTCCTCACTCAAGCTGGTGTACATCACTGAGCTCACGGTACACTGAGAGGGTGCCATAGAGGAAGCCTTTGAGCGGAAGAAGCTGAGATACACCAATCTTGCAGCAGAAGCCCAACAACAAAGTTGGAACATGAAGGTACGCCCGATGGTAGTAGGCTGCAGGGGATTCAGAGCCAGCTCAACATCTAGGCTACTCAGGGAGATGGGGGTGCGAGGGAAGGCCCACAGGCAGGCAATCAAGGACCTCTCCAAGGCCACTGAAAAGGGGAGCCAGTGGCTGTGGACCAAGAGGAAGGACCTGGCCTGGGGCTCAAGTGTGTGATGGTTGATGGGAGTGAACCTGGGACGCAGGGATTCACTGCTGACCCCTCTGGAGGTGTCGTGGGCCTATCAGCGAAACACCCCAGAAGGAGGCTGCCCACTTGAGAACCCAAGGGATACCATCACCCACTTAATGGCCACAGTGTCTCGTCGGTGCCTTAGGTATCTATTGGGATAACAACATCTTGTCCTACTCAACAGATCTGTATGATCACATGTTTCATCTTCAGATGTTTTAAATGTTGTTTGTGTGAAGATTTGCTCCTAAACTCCCATCAGCTGCTGTGTTTCTTCCTGTTGCTTCATTAAAAACTTCATTCAGCAGCTTCATCTGAGTGAAAATCTCACCTCCCTGAACATCCAGATGTTGAATAAAACAAGACAACTAAATTATAAATATTAACCCTTTATTGGCTGCACAGTAGCGCTGTTGCCTTGCAGCAGAAATGTCCTGGGTTTGACCCCGGGGTCTTTGTGCATGTTCTCCCTGTGTATGCATGTGTTCTCTCCAGGTACTCCAGCTTCCTGACTTGCCAGAGTTACTGAATAAGGAGACGGCAGTGATGAAGTTCCAGCACTTTTATTGAGAAACAGAGCAGAGATCACATAAATGAAAAGTAATTGCACCCCACGGTCCCGCTGCAGTCTGCCTCTGCCCGGTCTCTGAATATCTTTATTCTAGCTTCCCTTCTAAATACCCCACAGCAGGCCTGCAATTAGACAAAACAGAGCCAGTCTATCCTAGACAATCAGTATTCTGCATAGTAACACACAAGCATTGACCTAGCAATCAGCAAACAGTGGATCTCATACACAGCTATCAAGACAGAATATTTGTTTTGGCATAGGAATTCTTTGCTCCGGCGTCTGACGCAGAAGTTAAGACTTGACTCTTTTTCGGCCGGCAGTTTCTCCGATCCCAGTCAGGTCCTCAGCTCCACAGAGGACAGGGATTTCCCCCCTTTCCATTGAAGCGAGGGAAGATGAGTTTCACAAAAGACACCTTTTACCCAGCTTGTGAGTCTTTTAGCCCCATGAGGGTGCATGGCTGGCCCCCAGGGCGGACTCTCTCCTTGAGAGTCCCAGGAAGAAATGTGAAGACTGAGGTGGAGTCTGTGGGAGCAAAGCTTTATAGTTCTTACTGCACCCTGCTGAGGAGGCAGATCCTTTGTGCCTGTACATTTATTTTGCTTCCAATTCAGTCAGATTTTTGTCCATGGCTCTGATGGCATAACACACTGATCACCACGTCTCCTGGTTCTGCTGTAGTTAGTCCAGCTTTTCTTCTCATCAGTGCTTCAATAAACATGTTTGTCTTCAAGCTTTTTCTTACCAGGCTGCCTTATCAGGTGGAGACACTGATTCTGAACATCAGCAGCAGAGAACAGGTTCTAGATGTTCCCTCCTAGAACCACACGTCTGGGTAAACTTATCTCATATAATGAAGTCCAACATCAGGTTTTAACGACCAGAATTAGAATAATTTAGCAAACTTAAATAAAGATCTATAGTACGGTTCTTATTTAAATTAAGTGACCTGAGGTTCATGTTGTGGTTCAGATGTTCATCTAACTGTAAAATCTGCTTTATTGTCTCAAATGTGTTTTTCAACAACTGAGCAGAACCCAACAGAACCAGCGTGTTTGTCTCTATGTAGGTCATCTGAGGAGGAGCAGCTCTCTCTGCTGTTTCACCATTTAAACCACTATTTTCCTGCATTGTTTCCTCTGTTTAAACCACAGGCTGTAAATGTTATTTATGAGCTGAGGGACTAAATGAATTTGGGTCACAGTTGCTTCAGACTCTATTTCTCTGTCTCATGTAATGATCTCTGTTTTATTGGGTTTATTGAAGTCTGATGATCATCTTTAGGGTCGTAGTCTGTCCTCATTTCATACGACCTGAAAGCTGCTTAGAAATCTCAGTTCCTCTCAGACATGAAAGCTGCAACTTTCCATGAAACCATCTGAAACAAACTCAGGTCCAAATGGTTCTGTGTTGAAACTTAGTGTTGGACTCATTAAAGCACTGATTAATAGTTGATCTGTGTCTTCATCATGAAAAGAAATGAAGCGTAACATGAAGACAAACTTTAGACGATTATCTGGGACGTTCTTGATGAACGTCATCAGGTCTCTTCAGGACCGGGACTTGATCTTGGTTCTGGTGTGGATCTGGGTGATGGACAGAAACCAGCAGAAAGTCCATTTGAGCAGCTGACACAGTCACATCATTACATCCAGATACATCCAGTCATTGTAGAGGAGAAAGACCAAATGTCCTCATCTGTGAGGAAACAGACTCTGAGCTGTTTAAAGGGAAACAGATGATCATATGTTGGAGGTCAGGAACTCTGACATCATATTTAGCTTCATCACACAGAGGAAACTGATCTGATCTTCTGCTTCAACAGTTCAGATCATTCTGAGTCCAGAAAGATTCACAAACTGATTGAAACCATCAGCTGGAACAACAGAGTGATCCATGAGGAGCTCGTCTCTCTGTGGAAACCACTTTGTGTCAACATGGACTGTTATTAGCTGCAAGAGTGAATGGTGAACAAGCAGCAGTGATGCAGATGATGAAGAGGAGGAGGAGCTGCTGCTCCAGAAACAGCAGAAATGTTGGATTAGTTAAATATGCGGTCTTCGTGGAGCCCGTTCACCTGTTCAGTGTCTTTTCTGGGAGGTTTTACTGTATGGTAGATTGACTGAATCCTCTCCAACAAAGTGTGATTAGTGTTTAGCTATAGGAGTTCAGAAATGTTTTACTTTTCCACAGCAGAGGTAACATAATGTTAACTTTCACTGAGCGTGGCTGATATAAACTAGGCCCTGTCTTTCAAAACACTGGAGACCCTCTGGATGAATGTGATTAATGTTTGGCTATTTGCTGTTTTTCACAGTAGAACAGTTAGATAAGGATTCTGTGGAGATACGTGACTAGGACCGTTTCCAAACACACACACACACACACACACACACACACACACACACACACACACACACACACACACACACACACACACACACACACACACACACACACATCCTCCCAACTAGGTTACTGCAAAAGCATTCCGTCTAGGGAGGAAAGACTCACAGTAAGATATCATGTTCGTATTACATCTTACCGCATACCGCACCCTATAAAACAAAGACAGTTACCCCATAATGTGGGGAGTCTGCTGAATAAAAATGTGACTGTAAGTCTGGAATAAACGATCCCCTGGTGTTTTCTAAAATAAGCTGCTTTGTCTTGTCTTTTTGAGTCTTTTGTTAAAGTGCAAGGTTATTTAGTTTAGGTTATTAAATATTGTCAGATTATTAATTCTGGTGTTTGTATCTACAGTATTTTTCCATACCAGCATTAGCAAACAAGCTTTATAATTATAACATCAGTATGCGGTGCCTTCACAAGTCATCCTGGGTTATCCAGAATATCAGCCCATACCATGCCAGCGCCACCTCTGAGCTTCATTAAAAGGGTCAAACAGCTGAACTCAATCATTTATTTCTGCTTCTTGTCAGGGTTCTCTGTTTTCGTGCTCTCTAACTCTGTTTCACAGGTGGCTGCTGTTGATCAGGTGGGCGTGGCCCGCACCTGTGGCTCATCATGGAACCTTCACCTCTGGCTTAAAAGGAGTGCTCAGACGGTTGGAAGACGCCCGAGTGTTACCCGGTCGTGGTATGCCTCGGCCTCTGACCAGTCACCTGTGCCTCCTATCCGTGAGTTTTGGAAACTCATTTTTTGAACTAACCTGTCTCCTGTCTTCTCCAGTTTTTGTCGTGCTTTGGATTTACTTACCTGTGTTGACTCCGTGCTCTGAAGACCAGTCATCCAAATCCCTGCCACTCAGATTTTGCTCTGGCACCTCCCCTCATACTCTCTTGGTGGTACCAAGCAGGGTGTGAGACCCCTTCCCTGGACTCACCTGGTTCGTCAAGTCACACTCCGGTTCTTCCTACTGCTCCTCCTGCCTGCCGTCCGCATCGGTGCTGTTCGGAGAAAAAAGAGAAAAAATCTGAGCAAATACTTCAGTCAATATTTACTTTTTCAACTCTTTTGACCTTTTCTCCAAAACTGGTATTAGAACATTGACTGGTGACCTGTGCAGGTTATACCCCGCCTCTCGCCATTTACAGCTGGAGATAGATGGATGGATGGATGGATGTTCCTTCAGGTTTTTCAAAGTTTAATAAATCTTCTTCGTCTGCCATCTCTTTAACATAAATGAAAAAATAGAAACAACATCTGGTGCGCACAAGAAACTAACTGGTATTTCTCTTCAGTGTCCCTTTAGGGATTCAGTAACAAAAATACCAGAAGTTTATCTGGTAAAATAAAAAAATAACTTGTTTAAACTGGAAGCTGTGAACAAGGAGATTAGCCTAGTTTCCTGCCCACAGAATAAGGTTAGCTCTCAATGTGTGTTCACATTGAGCATGAATGTGTCATGCCAAGCGACAGATTTACAGTGCCCAAAAATCATTGGCACCCCTGTTTAAGATGTTGTCGAGGACTTCTAAAATTCTCCTTGTTTTTTTAACAAAATGTAACCCAAATGCAAAAAACATAGAAAAATCTAACCTTTTATTTAAGTGAGTTGGCCATGGGAGGACCTTATGTTTGTGACTGCTGAACCATTTTTGAGTAGATTTTGCCACACGTTTTGGATCATTATCCTGCTGAAAGACCCAATGATGACCCATATTCAGCTTTCTGGCAGAGGCCATCAGGTTTTCATTTAAAATGTCCTGGTATTTCAAAGCATTCATAATGCTGTGCAGCCTAACAATATCCCCAGGGCCTTTAGAAGAGAAACAGGCCCACAGGATCACAGATCCTCCACCATACTTCACGTGGGCATAAGGTGCTTTTTGGCATGCTCATCTTTTGTTTTACGTCAGACCCACTTAGAGGGTTTGTTGCCAAAAAGCTCAGTCTTAGTCTCATCTCACCAAAGCACACGATCCCATTTGAAGTCCCAGTGCCGCTTAGAAAACTTCAGACGTTTACGTTTGTGAGTGTTAGTGAGAAAAGACTTTTTCCTTGCATGCCTCCCAAACAGCTTGTTGTCATGTAGAGAGCGTCAGATTGTTGTTTTGGAGACTTTGTGACCCTCAGATTCCACTCTTTGATGCAATTCTGTGACAGTGAGCTCTTTTCAACTTGTCTTACCATCCTTCTCACTATGCATTGTGGCCAGATAAACTTGGGAGTACTTCCAGCCTTGTTTGTCACTCTGCCAGTTTTTTAAACTCATAATGATTCCTGTACTGTAGATACGGGCGAGTTAAGGCGAGTGGCTATTTTCTTGTAGCCATTGCCTGACTGATGAAGGTCGACACATATCTGCCTTATTTGAATTGTGTGTTTTCTTGTCTTTGCCATGTTGACAAATGGGTAAGAGAATTAGGCCTCTGTAGGCCCGTTTACACTACACCTAAAAACCGAGCCATGCCGAGACCAGTCCGAGCTTGGATCAGTTAACCGGGATAAAAACGGCCGTTTACATACAAGAGTTATCTCGGTTATCTCGGTTCCTTGGTTGCTCCTCGCCTCCTAGTGGCGATCTGCGGTACTACCGCTCTCTGGGATTGAAGGCGGGACCGAGCAAATCAAAATGCCGGCGCCCGTAACATTCAGGATGTTATGGTTAAAGAGAGTCGGCTTTTGGGACGTGGATAAGACACACAAACGTCTAATAAGGATTTACAGACGCAGGAAACAACAACAGACACTGAGGTTCATCACACTGCTAAGCAGAGTCATCTCTGAAAACCATGTGGCACGGTATGGAAGCTAGTATTATTATGAATGTCTGAAATTCGTCTGAATGGAGTGTGAATCGTGATGTGCAGCCAGACACGCCGGAAAAACCGCGGACATTCAGCTGACTGTAAGGGGATGACGCGGTCTGCTCATGCGCTTTTCGTTATCAGGTAACCGGGATAAATAAACCAGGCCGAGACCTACTAGGGAACTGGTCTGCAGTTAGCGCGGTCCGGTTATGTTTAGCGCGGTCCGGTTCAGTCTGCTGACCGTTTACACACAAGAGTTATCTCGGTTACCGAGCTCGGACTGGTCTCGGCTCGGTTAAAAAAGTGTAGTGTAAACAGGCCTTAAGTCACGTCATATTTATACCCCAGGGAAACAGGAAGTCATGAATTACTGATTCAAAGTTCCTAGATACCCTGACCAACTTTAGCAACTACAGAAAAATATATTTAAAGAAAATCAATTAAAATTTTCAGCGGATTTGTTAGGGATGCCAATAATTTTGGGACACATGATTTCACGTTTTTTATTTTCTAAATGTGTGATTTTATTTTTACCACCAAAGTAATGTAGTAATAAAAGGTTGAAATTTTTCTCTTTTTTGCATTTGGGTTCTATGTTGTTTAAAAAAAGGAGAATTTCTAGAAGTCCTCAACCACATCTTAAACAGAGGTGCCAATAATTGTGGAGGGTACTGTAAATACATTTTAATACCTAGAATAAACTTTTCCGCTTGTCCCTTCAATTTTTCTTCCCACCAGCCTCATCAGTTCCTTGAGCAAAGTTCTCTAAAGCTGAAGAACTTGCCTCAAAAGATGGAATCGCCTGAATACCAAAATATTAAAAATATTTATTTAAATAAAAACATTAATAAGAAAAATCTTCTCACATGAATGACGACTCAATAAGAAATGCCACATCTACAAAACTTTCACTTTAATTTTACATTATGGCACATTCACTTTAACTGTATAGTTTTAAAATTTCAAATATATTTTAGAATTATATCATTTAGACTGAGATATTACATAGTGCAATATTACATATATTTATTTAGTGTAGACATGTTTATCAGTTTGCCACATAAGTTTTAACTAAGTAGCCTGCAGTGGTGTTTCCCATCCAGCAGGTGTCAATATAGAGCAACACTTACAGTAACAGTATGTAGCACCCAGTCTAGAGGTTTGTAACTTTGATTGTCAAATTTCCCACTGTTTATGAACGTCTCACAGGCAGCTTACAGGATGTCACTGGAATCTTCAACTTAGACTCCACCAGCGCTCCGCGTTCGACAGACTGACCCTCATCAGATCAGGTCTGTTCTATTTTATTGTTGCTCAGTTTTTAATCTGACAGTTTCTGCTTGATAATTACTGTTTTTAACACACTATAATAACCTGTTAGAATCTGAATGTATTTACAGCAGATTTAATTTTTGACTTCAAAAACACAAACAGAGTTTCTGTGTTCTAGAGAAATGGTTATAGAACCAGAGACAATGATATAATCTAGTTTTACAGCATTTATTTATACAGGTCCTCAGAGAACATGCTGTACATTTAAAGGAGGGATTCTACACCTGGAGTCATGACCTGGTGGATAAGTTGCAACAACTATCTGGTTACTATGAAAGCAAATCGTTTTGAAATAGTTGGACACTTTTGATCAGAGGTGGTGGTGTTTAATTCTCATGAACAATTGTCTAACATACAGGCATGCAGCGTTAACCCCACCCACATACTGATTGGTATGTTCTGCTCAAAGAGCCAACTTTGACTCGGTTCCCATAGACGAGTCAGCTCTTTTGGCTCCCAAACGCCTTATTTTATTATCTGTGACCTTGTATTTTAGCTTAAGTTGGTTAATATGAATGTGTTATATGTTTTGTTCCAGATTTATTTAGAAATACTTCTAGTTTATCAGTGGACGGAGGTACATGTCTGTTTATTTAATGTATTTATTTCCCTGCAGGAATTGTTGGAGACAAACAGCTGATATCCTGACTGAACTCCTTCAGTCCATTGAAGCAGTGAAACAGTTATTTCTCTGAGAGTGGATCAGCAGATCAACTGTTCACGACTCCAAGGTTACCATAATCTGGCAAAATACAGAATAGATTACCGTAATAAACAGTAAATACACTCAGTGCTTCAAACTCTGTGGCCCCCTGGCCCTTTAGAGACCAGGCGCCCCTGGGTAATTACCCAGTTACCCATTTGGTTAATACAGCCCAGCATGTGATGAAGAAACAGAAAGAAAACTCTTTCTGGGATTTCCAGGTTTCCCTCTCTGATGTTTTCTCCTCATGAATTATAACAGACTGATTTTACCCAGAAGCTGTTTTTACACATGAAAAGTTCAGCAGCTGCAGAGAATGGAAAGCTGTCCTGCTGTCTCTCTGCTGCTGTATTAGTTTATCACCAGCAGGTGGCAGTCATGATCTCTGACAGAACAACCTTCTTTGAGCTGAAGGAGTTCAGATGTTGCTGGTTGTGTGTTGCTGATGCTGGAGCTGATGTGTTGCTGACTCTCCTCCTCTGTCTCCTCTCACAGGGAGAAGATGATCTGCAGGATCCTGCTGCTCATCATCCTCAACTCATGTCTCTGTGGTCAGTTTCCATCTTCTCTTTGTTCAGTCTAAATCCATCAATAATCAGTGAAAAGTCTGTCAGTGAAGGGAACATTTCAATCCTCCAGCTGCATCTGATCAAGCAGTTTGACTTGAAGAGCATCAAGCAGAGCTCTGACAGCACAGAGAGCATCATGGGACAGAAAGCTCTAGAGATGTAGTTTAAAGACTCCCATGTTCCAGTTCTCAGTGTGTCTGCTCCTCTCTTTCCCTCTCTGTCTCCTCAGCAGCAACATTTGTAGTGAATGTGACACAGAGCTCCTATCAGGCAGAGGAGAACCACAGCATCACTCTGGAGTGGACCTTCACCACCACACCTGATGAACCCTGGAGATTTCTGTTCATCCTCTGTGAACAGATCACAGATCATAGAGATTTAATCCTTTATCAGGTCCATGATGGTGTTGAGGTGTCAGAGTCTCAGGATGAACAGTTTTCAGGACGAGTCCAGCTTGACAAAGACGTCCTCAGAGAAGGACGAATCAGACTCCATGTGTCCAGACTGAGGACTGAAGACTCTGGAGAGTATGTGTGTCAGGTTTACACTTATGATGGTTCTGGTTCTCGTTCTGCATCTTGTCGACTCAACGTCTTTGGTGAGAAGAACGAATTGTAATTTTCACTGATAGTTAAAATCCTGAGAACTGTGTTGATGAGCAAACTTCTCCATCTAATAGATGAATAAAATTTATAAACTGTATCCAAGTTTTGAATATTAATAATTAATTATTAGTTAATTATTTCAAGCTTTGTCAATTATTCCCTTTGTTATTCTGCTTTTTGTTGTGAGAAACAGAATCCTCTTTAAATATCGTCTCTGTGTTTATTATTATTTTCTACTTCCATGAATAAAACTGACCCGTTTATCTCCACAGAAGCAAAGAATCGGCCTGAACCTCCAAACTCAGGAAGTGCAACAAGCAGACCTGAACCTCCAAACTCAGGAAGTGCAACAAGCAGACCTGGAAACCCGATCAGAACCATTGGACTGTTGCTGTTTCTATCTATGAAGCTTTTTCTGCTTTAATATTTGCTTCATGCAGAGTTTTCATTGCAGTCGCTGATTCCAGCAAATCATTGAATGTTTTCCTGAACTCCTGAAGCTGACTTCAGCAGCAGCTTTTCCACTTTTTGATGAGGATCATCATCTGCTGTCAGATGGTTGTTAGTCAGACTGGTTTCAATCTGCTGATCAGTCAATGTGCCCTTGAGCAAAGCACTTAACCTCTAGTTGCTCACAGGTCCATTCCCCTTTCACCAAGCTTTATTCAGTCCATATTATGCATTGTTCACTGTTTTTAACATTTTTTGGAACTTTTGCTGATTCTGTCCCATTGGGATGAACGTTTCTTTATAAAACATATTATATGTCATTCGTACATTTCTTCACAGCACTTTGGCAACATTTGACATTTTTGTAGACCATGATGGTTCTGTGATGCGTTCACTGACATTATGTAGTTTAACTGGAAGTGTTGCTCTTCTGTCGTATTAAGGTTCTGAAGTATTCCCTTTTTTTCTATGAATATATAAATACATATTTTTTTAAATCTTTTGCACAAACAAATAAAAACTACCAAGTACATGAAACGAGTCTATTATTCATATGTTAAAATTTCACTTTGTTTATAGAAGCACAGTTCCTTAAAAGTTCTGAAGATGTAATGAAGTATTTTCCTTGTTCCTCAGAGAGAGAAATAAATAAAGTAAGACTAAAAATATGGAAATTGTTTAAAATGTTAAAGAGAGGGATACATTTCATGAATAACTGCCTGATTTTACAGAGAAAATGTCAGGGAAAAATAACTTTTAGGGACATCAGAAAAGATAAAATCTAATCTTTTTTTATGTCTCTTGGTTTATGGGCAGAATATTTGATTGAAAGGTGGAAATGTCATCTTTCAATGTTTACAGAGATTTACTTTAAAAAGATGTTTCTCCACCACAACCTGCAGCCTGACATCTTTGCTGTTTCAACACTACAAAACATTTTCAGTCCAGAATTTATGATTAACTTTTCTGTTCCCTGCATTAAGCTTTGATGATTTCAGTGTTTTCCACCATTTCTTAGATGTTAAAAAGAAATTTAGTCAAACTTTGTGATGCAGCAACATCAGAAAACATGAGAGGAGGTAATAATGTGAGAAACCATCAGACTTTGTTAAATGTTTCATCTGATTGTCCAGATTTCTAAGCTGAAACTTTGTGTGATCCAAACCTTGACAGATGTGCCTCCAGGTCAGTAAATGTTCATCAAGAAGCCAGAAGCACCAGAACCTGCTAGATGTTTAATCTCTGCTGTGTCTGTTGACTGAATCACTGATTTTAGCAGAATGTCTCCAGGTTTTCCTCCACAGTTCAGCCTCTGCTCCCTTTGCTTCCTCCCTCCACTGTTTCCATCCAGACTACCTGGATCATTCAGGTTCTGGTTCTGGGAGGACTGCAGCATGTTGGACCTGCAGACTCTCTGCTGTCTGACAGCTTCTGATCTTCCTGTCTGTTCTTGTCCTGAGCCGAGGTCCAGCTCAGTTCCTGCTGCAGGACGTGTTCATGGACACCTCAGAACAGTTCTAGTAGAACTGAGCCCACTGCTACCATGGTAACAGCTGGCCCACCTGGAGGACCTGAGAGTCCAGGGTTTGGTGGACTGAGAGACACAAAACTGTCTCCTTGAGAAGTTCTGGTCCCGTTCAAGATGAAGTCCAGAAGAACTCTGCACCAAGATCTCCTCAGTGGAGATGTTTTAATGATCAGAGTTATTTAACCAGAGGAAAAGGTTCTGATCCACTGAGGTCTCACACTCCTCTCAGTAGATTGTGTAAAAATCACTGAATTCATCCTGAAAACTGTCCATCTTCAGACTTCATGAGTTTCACTAAATAAAACCTCAGATTTTCATGATCCCGTCAAACTGCTGCCACCTTGTGGCTGAAACATGTTCCTGCAGCTCAGCGGAGAGAAACAAGCTGCAGGTTTCTGATCCTGTTTCCATCTCAGTGATCCTGGTGGAGTTTGGACCCTGAGAACTGCTTGATCTGCTAATATTGTGTCTCTGACTGTAACATCTGCAGCAGCTGCACTAAAAAAACATGCAGGAGGTGTTTCAAAGCTAATTTTTCTGCTAACATATGTAACCAAACCATGGAGAGGAGAAATCCCAAAAGTTTATCTGCTAAAGTAAAAAAAAACTCAGTCCAGATCAGGATCAGCTACAACAGGGAAGAAATTATTGATTTCAGCTGTTTTACATTTTAATGAAGCTCAGAGTTGGTGCTGGCATGGTATGGGCTGATATTCTGGATGATCCAGCTTGACTTGTAAAGGCACCACATAGTGATGTTATAATTATAAGGATTTTTTGCTAAAGCTGGTAGAAAAATACTGTGGATTAAAAATAAAAACACCAGAATTAATAATTTGACAATATTTAATAATCTAAACTGTATGAACCAACTAACCTTCGCAGAGCACTGTGATGTACAAGTACAACTATACGCTGATGACACTGTGTTGTACACATATGCTAAAACAAAGAAGTATTTAACAGCCAATTAGAAGCCTGATTGGAGCATCTCTAAACTGTTTTATGTATACATTTGATAATAAAGAGTAAAAATGATTTTTAATCTACTGCTGACACCAGATACTAGTATTTCATATTGTACAGTGACATTTCTTAAAAGTCGAACTCAAATTTCTCCTAAATGTTTCCT
The DNA here is from genome assembly GCF_011125445.2 of Fundulus heteroclitus. Taxonomy (NCBI): domain Eukaryota; kingdom Metazoa; phylum Chordata; class Actinopteri; order Cyprinodontiformes; family Fundulidae; genus Fundulus; species Fundulus heteroclitus. The sequence continues at coordinate 32,146,920 of NC_046374.1, forward strand.
GCTTTTGTAGTCATGACAGCATAACTACACAGTTAGCAGCTGACAAACTTACTAAAGCTATGGATAGTGTGATGGAATGGTTTGACCAGTCGTTTGAACACTAACTAGACAAAGAGATCGTTCTATTCTAAAACAAAGGTAAATACTCCAAAGTCAGACATTTTCACCAGGGGTGCAAAGGTTGATATAGTATCTGAATTTAAATATCTCTGAGTCAGGTTAGACAGTTATCTTGATTTTAAAAAGCATATCAAGAACATGACCAAAAAGATGAAGTATAACTTTAGGCATATTAGACACTGTCTTTGGTTTTGCTGTAGCTAAGATCGTTTAGCATGCTCTAATATTTTCCCACCTGACCTACTGTATCACCTGCTGGGGACAAGCTGGTGAAACCTCAATCAGACCTTTAGAGTCAATGTTCAAGCTAGTTTTAAAAGTCCTTGATAGAAAGCCATTTCAGCACCATCACTGCAGAATTTTGGGAAAACATTGTTTTTTAAGCTTTTTTCAAACCTAAGTCCGATTTACAAGCTCTTAAATGGCCTGGCTCCAGCCTGCTTACTGAACTTTGTTTATCGCTTTGTTGGCTCAATAAGATCTACTCGAGTAGCTTCTCCTAACGACTGTATCTTACCCTTCGCTCCTCAACGTTTGGTCAGTCTGAGTTCTCAGTAAAGGCCACAACACACAGGAACAGTTTTCCTCATGATATCAAAACCTGAACTTCTAAAAGGAACTCTAAAATTAGCTAAAACAATACTAAAAATGTCTCAACATTGTAACCAATTAATTTCTCTGTCCATGGTACTGGCTTTGTTTATGTATGAATGATTCATTGAATGAACAGATAATGTAGGATTGTTTACAGGTAATGGGTGAGTGTCACATTGAACTGCTTCTGTGTGTTTTTGATGTTTTTATCTGATGAATGGAGTTAATATGAATTGTGGCCTGGAATAGGGACAGCAGATGAAAATTAGCCTTTGGCTAACTCTGGTACAATGAATCAAATGTAATATTTATGTTTTAAACGTACATGGTCCCTTTTAAATAAACTTAAAAAAAAAAGAAAGAAAAGAACCTGAACATGCTCCACTAAGCCCAGATATTTAACTAATCCAGGATTTCTGCTGTTTCTGGAGCAGCAGCTCCTCCTCTTCATCCTCTTCATCACTCCTGCTTGTTCACCATTCAATACAGAAATGAAGAGGTTCTGATGTGGTTCTGGAGGGAAAGCATCAGAACAGAACAAATCAAAGTGAACTGATCCAATCAGCCAAATGTTCCTCATGTTCCAGGATCAGACCTTCAGCTGGAGATGCGCTCAGTTCCTAGATTCACCACCAGGTGGCGCTCCAGTACCAGCTGTGATGGGAGAACTGGTCTGAGGTCAGATTTAGTGAGGATCTAGCAGCTGGATTCTCTCTGCTGAGAGATTGAACAAAGTCCTGCTGCTGTTATTGGAGAAACTGGACCAGAAGGAGAACTCTGCTGCTTTAGAGGAATTACTGGAAATATGGGGAAATAAAAAGAGTCTGGAAATTATTCTGGTAGATTCTGATCTACCAGCAGTCCTTTTTCATCTGCTGATCTCTGATCTTCATGTTCCTGCAGGTCTGAACTGAAACTAACCTGTTAAATGGATCAAAGCTACAATCAGAACTTCTGCACTCCATCAGATCGGATCAATAATAAAATCTCTGGATAAGTGGGAAGTTCTGGTCGTCATCCTGTTAACTTTCTGGATCTCCATTCACATAGAAGCAGCTAATAACTGACTGTGTGTTTCTCTCTTGTTTAGATTAAAGTCTGACAAAAGGATCTGATATTAAAATAGATTTTATTCTGGTTCTGACCCAGTTCAGGTCTGAACATCAGTTTCTTTATCACATCCAGGCACAGAAACAGCAGATCAGTTGATTTACAGCCTGGACTTCCGAATAAACAGAAGAAAATATCACAATAATGTAAAACAGCAATAAAGGCTTAATATTTATAATTTAGTTGTCTTGTTTTATCAAAGAGGGAAAAACTTGGATATTTTCCAGCCTGATTAAAATGATTTATACTAAAGTTTAGAGTCTGTGAGTCTGTCAACATCTGGATGTTCAGGGAGGTGAGATCCTCACTCAGATGAAGCTGCTGGATGAAGTTTTTAATGAAGCAACAGGAAGAAACACAGCAGCTGATGACAGTTTAGGAGCAAATCTTCACACAAACAACATTTAAAACAACAGAAGATGAAACATCTGATCAGACAGATCAGATGTTTCAGCAGATTTAATTATTAAAAAACAACAGTAGTACTAATTCAGCTTGTAACCATGTACTAAACAAGCAGTTTATCATAATAAAATCAAAAGCAATATTAAATATTAAAAAATACAGCTACATCCTGAAATACAAGTGATCAATCTGTCAATCTGTCATTTTCAGCCTATTAGCTGTAGCTACAGCTAGTCATCCTCCTCTTCCTCCTCCTCCTCCTCTTCCTCCTCACTCCTATGACTGGCATTATTCTGCATCAGTTCCACAACTGAAACTGGGCTCATCAGCTAAAAATAACAACAACAACAACAATAATGGACATTATAAAATATACAACATGAGAACATAAATACAATAAAGAAATAAGGAAAGTGTTAAATTACAGGAAGAGAATAATTTCCTTCTCTCCATTCCTCTCTACAGAGCAACAGTCTAAGGCAGTTAGTGGCTAAAATAATCCATTAACAATTCCTGCATCTCTCCCACCTTTTAGCTTCAGAGCCTCTCCTTCACTTTCCACATCCATAACATCGCCTGGTTAACTTCTTTTTGTCTTTGCAGCATCAAGTTCTTCCTTCACACTTTTGCCAAACTGGACCACAGTCCACCAACCTCTCCACTTTATAATTTGACTTCCCTTCCCTCCCTGACCCCCAGAAAACCCTCCATAAACTGCAGCTGGTACAAAGACAGCAGCTTGCATCATAACATCATCTACTTCCCACCTGAACATTAACTCCACTGGCTTCCTGTCACATTCAGTATAAATCCATCCTATTAACACACAAGGCCGACCACAGCCGTACGCTGTCGTATATTTCTGACTTCATTTCTATCTGAGTGAAAACATGTTTACTATTTTATTTAGTAACATGTTTAGCTATAGAGTGATCTTAAGGGGCTTATAAATAAAATGTTCTATGACAATAAAAGGGGAAGCTCACTACTGAAACACTGAAGACAACAGGGAAGTGATTTAAAACTAGAACTGGGACTTTGTGGTTCCACACGCTCAACCATGGATTCAGGACCTCGGTTCTGTAGCTGTTTCACAGGGTGACCAGATCTCAAATGACCAAATGTGAGACAACAGGACGCTTGTGAGGGACAACGCGGGACACACCACCATCACTATGACAACGTGATACATTTCAATTTAACACAGTACAATAATCAGTTTCTGCTTTGCTTATTATTGCACAACTATTAATTATCAGAACTTACGAGTTTATCAAAAGGCATTAGTTAACTTTTTGGAAGTTTATAAAACTGTTACATTTTAGCCCTGTGACTGGAGACCTGTCCAGGTTGGACTCTGTTACCCCGTCTCTGCCCCATTGAATGCTGGGAGAGTCTCCAGCCCCCCCCCACAATCCTGTGTGACGTAGAGCCACGTTTCACCTCTGGCTACAGCTTGAAGTCACTAACCTGACCCTAGCCAGATGGATTTACCTCCTCTGAGAATAAAGTTCAAGTCCATGAAGTTATTTCTATCTATCAATCTGCTTGATGAGAGCTGAGTGGCAAAGATCTGCTGGACTCCAGGTGAGACTAGAAAAGTAACTTTATATGGTCTCTAACGGTAACCTGACCCTAGCCAGATGGATTTCATTCCTCTTAGCTCCGCCTAGCTTCACTCACATCCATCTGGGACCTCTTCTATATAGAGTGATTTCTCCAACCCATTTTATTGTCCAGCCAATCAGGACGCAGGGCTGGAGTTTCATAGATGTGACGTAGTTGAGAAGCGACCGTGAGACTGTTTTCATTCAGACAACAATGGCGGCTCGCATCGAGGAAGCAAGCGTTAGCATTGATGCTGCTATTTCTTCCGTGTTGTCCAATCTACCTAATATTGTTTCATTAAAAGAACATCAGAGAACGGCTCTGAAGGCTTTTGTTGGTGGAAACAATGTTTTCGCCCTTCTCTTGACCGGATTTGGCAAGTTTTGTTTTCCTGGTCGCGCCCGTGGCGGAGCGGTTAGCATGAACCATGTTAGGAGGCCTTTAGTCCTCGAGGCGGTCGGCCCGGGATCGACTTCGACCCGTGGCGCTTTGCCGCCTGTCTTCCCCCCTCTTCCTGTCAGCTCACTGTCAATAAAACGCGTTCCACTAGAGCCGCAAACACATTTAAAAAGAAAAAAAGAAAAAAGTTTTTTCCTGCGTCGCTCTCATCAGCGTCACGGGTTGGCTTCGGTGTGATTGGTTGAAATAGCACGTCGATAAAGATGACAGACAAGTGGCTTATCCAATCATATGCAATGATGTTTGATAAGGCCCAGCCTTCTGAAACGCCATTCCTATGGATCAGTCCCAGATGGATGAGTGGAGCTAGGCGGAGCAAAAGGGTCCGTCTGACAGTGTCAGAGAATGGTAAAGTATGACAGAGTAATGTAAAACAATGTGTGACAGAGAGCGCCTCTCTGTCACAAACACAGCAGTGCTGCTGCTGCTCAGACTGACAGAGACCGGAGTAGAGGAAGTCCCGTTTGGCTCTAATGTGCTAAACGAAACAACGGCAAGCTGTACGGTTTGTAAGAAGAAAAAAAACATTTCAATACAGTGGAAACACAACAAATCTACACAAGCACATGAAAAAAAACACGAGGAAGAAAACGTCGAGCTACAGAAACGGAGAGAAGAGACCGGTGTTGTGCCAGTTCAGACGTGACAGAAAGCGGTAACGGACTACGTTACCCATGATGCAATGTGGTCAAAATGGCCACCAACTCATGTGGTCAAAATGGCCACCAACTCCCATCACGCAACACGGCAAAATGGCCGCCGATCAAGGAAACAGCATCAATTCGGGACGTAACGGACTGCGTTACCCATGATGCAATGTGGTCAAAATGGCCACCAACTCCCATCACGCAACACGGCAAAATGGCCGCCGATCAAGATAAGGTTGCTATAGTGATGGCTATAAAAGCCGATCACACACGATGAGCTTCCTTCTTCCCTGGCTTTTAGCCAACCCGAGAAGACACGCACAGCTGATTCCCACGCCACGTGTTCGATTGCTCGCTGGACCGAGATTTTTCGACACAACGGTTATTCCCTGCTTTATAACAGGAGGTCGACTTAAATAAGTACTTTTAAATTCCCTCTGATCAAAAGACTGAGAGACGCCGCATCTCCCACTGATCGAAGAGGACCCCGCTTTGTCTGGCCAACAAAGCGACTGACTGTGAACCCGGAGGAAGAAACGAAGGAGCTTCTTCCCCGTGCCGCTGCAGCCTGCGGATAACTGCGCTCGTCAAGACGCATCCAGAAAGCCGCAACACTCGGGAGCGCTCCGGACCAGCCCCGAGGCATCTCAAAGTAACGGACTCTCCCCTTTTATTTCTGTCTCACCAACAGGGTGTTTAGAAGTGCCTGGGCAGGCGTAGAACTTTGTAGGTGTTGGTTAATGCTTTTATTCCACGACGAAGTTGGAATTATTTTTGCTGAACATTTTCTTTGTATGTGCATGTATTTTACAATTGATTTTGCTGTGTTGATTTGTGATTCATCAATAACCCCGCCGTGGGTTACCGCCTTATTTCTTTTCATCTTTTTCCCTGCTCCCCCCCCCCCTCTCTCTTTTCGCTTCTCCTTATCAGTTTAATCTCTTTGTCCGAGCTCAAGTCGCGGGCTTTGCTTTAAACTCCCAGTTAGCTGCCCCCTTTCGAAGCGAGGCATTACCCCATCAGCGTAAGCGTGGTTACGTCATTAGGACCTCCCCTCATACGTCATCGTAGCAGCCATCTTGGGAGGGTCACGTGTATCTGAACTGTAGGTAGCTTAGCTGAACTAGCTTTGTGTAAGACATCAAAGCGTCCAGTGAGATTCCCGAAGCTGTTCTGTCTGTCAATGCTGATACGTGAAATGCCGATGTTTCGAGGGCGGTGTTAAACAACTTTGAGTTAAGTTAAGATCTGCTAACCGCTCATTTTAATCCATTGTTTATTTTTGTTTTGTTCTTTATTTCCACATATATATTTTGCATGTTTTAGTTTAGTAATGAGTAAGAATTCCAAAGTTGTTTGAATCAGAGAATTACTGTAACAGGGAATTGCTTTTGGTTCAATAAAACCAACCACTGCGGAATAGACATTGTTTTGTGTTCAGTCCAATTCACAGTTGCCTGGGTATTCAGAAATCAGAGCTAACCTCCTTTGGAGTTAACATCTGACATTAATACAGAGACAATATCATTGGATGGTGATAAGGAATAAGGATTTAAACTCTAATTGCAGTTACATTGGGGTTCTCACAGCCTGCTGGATAAACCTGGTCGGTTAACAGTCCGACCTGATCATTTATTCCAGCATAAATGAGTTCATAACAGCAAGTTAACTAATGCATTAGTGGTATAAATACTTATAAGCTTATAGCTAACATCACCACCATTTGAACTATATTTGTTATAGCGAAATTTTGAGTTGAATGATTTATTATTTAAATTATAATACCAAATTATAATTAATAATAATAATAAGCATATTCAACCAGCTTATGGCATAGCATAAATTGGCGTCCCTGGGTGGGCTGGAGTCTACTTATTGGCGTTCCTTTAGACTAAATCGAATAACCAGCAACTTATGAATTGAATGAACACAATCCATATTCCAGCATTTTGACTGCTCACCTTGCCAAAAGGACTATTCAGTCATAATTGATTAAGGAGGTATCATTACTAAATATATACGTGTTTGTGGTGGTTTGAGGTTGTTAACCTGAGGTTTGAATATTGATTTCTGGACTGGAAGTCAGCTAGATTGAAATACACAGCAGCCAGCGTCTGCTACTTGTCAATCGGAGTCTGTGTCGTGTTCTGCTTTGAAAAGAGAGACCCTGCCTCCATCTGGTGGCCAGGATAGGTAGTTGCAGTCACGGTTTTAAAGACAGCTTAGATCGCTCAGTGTCCCGGAGGGACAGTTTTGAAAGTCAGTTTCTTTAAACTTACCTTACGGTTACGCCCCTTTTGTCTTTTTAATTTTATTTTATTCATTTTTTTTTTCTCTTTCCTCCCTTATTCCCCTTCTGCTCATCATAAGTGGTCAAAATTGAGCTGTGATTTTGAAACTAAGGTTGCAATTTAGCGGTTTTTAACTGTCATTCTTTGCCACCTCTGAAGCTCCAAAACACTGCTATTTTCCACACATGTGTAGAGCACCTGTTCTGAAATAACTTACATCACAAACAAAGCCACAGCTTTATCACTTAATTACTGGCCGAAAGGTTAGTGGTCCATGTCACTCAAAGTTAATATTCTCAAAGTTAAACAAGCATATTAACCGTTCCTAAAACATAGGAGTTGTAAGTCGCAGGGTTGATTTTCCCCTGCGCAGCCTAATTAAACGCACGTAATCGAACCCACTTCCTGCAGTAGTGTGAGTCATAGTGCGTGTTTGCTGTTAACAGTTAAAGTGAAGCCACTTAACGGTTGTGTTAGCAGTTGTTGTTTAGCGCTGAGCTAAACTAAAGTGTATGCGTTGTTGCTTAGTGCTAAGCTAGAATACAGCGTTGTTATTTGTTGTCTGTCATTTAGCGCTCTGCTAAACTACAGTGTTACTTGTTGTGTTGTTATCCATAGCTGACACAGAATGGATAGTGAAGATTCCTCAGTGTTTAGGTCTGAAGGAGCTGAAGGTCCAAACCATTCCATTGGAATGGAGGCCCAGGATGTCATTAGCTCACTGCTTAAAATGACACCGGACGAACAAACCCGTCTGAATCAGTTTAGCATAGAAGACTGTGAGACGAGAATTCAGGAATTGGTGGAGGAGGTCCAGAGCAAACCTAAACATAGATTGGTAGCAGATGTTTTGGGTGAATTAACTGCGTTATACCACCGAAGGTTAACGCTAGAGACCGATCTGCGTAACAGAGAGGTTGAGATACGGATCGCAGCTGAGGAAAGAGTTAGGGAGCTAGAACAGAGAAGTGTTCAGGGCAGCTGTCATCCCACAGAGGAGCGAGAGGAGGATCGCATTAGCTTGCAGACAGAAGGATCTGAGTGTGAGAACTCCAAAGGAAAATATGGAGATCACACCTGGAGGACATTGGATGAACTGGGCCCCCAGACACCTTCTGAGCGAAGGGTAAGCGAAGGTCAGGACAGATATAGCAGTGTGATACGGAAAGAAATGCCTAAACAACTTAGGGTGGCAATCAGGACTGATCCACATGATGTAAATCATGGGAAAACACCTGCTTCCCACCTGACCCCTGACACGGTCCGCTGTGATCTTTTCCCCCCACCAGGGCGACGAGAGCACCGTTCCTGGGACGCAGGTGAACCCCACTCCTCTGAACTGCGTCCACAGACAAGAGTTCATGACAGGGGGGGTCCCCCGGCGTCCCACGAACGGCCGCCGATGCCAGGTAGGTGGTCAGAACTGGGGCCTCCCTCCTATCGTGGTTACCGCAGGCAGGAGTCGTCAGGAGAGGACTCAGATGGACCAGCTCCGATCCCTGAACAGGGACTGCGGATGCGTCAACTTGAGTCCCTGGCCCGAGACATAGAGCGTTTTGATCCTAGCAATACAGAATCCACCATTGATGACTATCTCAGAGAGGTAGAGCGCTGTCTGCTAGACTTATATAGCCCCTCAGCTCGAGAAAAGTTGAAGCTTATCTGGAAAACCATGTCCAGAAGTGTCCATGTTTTCATAGAAAGCCTCCCTCCAGCTACACGTGACCGTTATTCAGCTCTTTGTCAGGCTTTAAGAGAAGAATATTCGGCGTTTACAGACCCAGCTTCGGCCACTCTTGGAGCTTTTGCAATTCAGCAAAAGAGAACTGAAGCACCAAAAGAGTACTACCGTCGCTTGCGGGCTGCTTACTTTCAGGGACGAAATGCTCCCGGCTTGGAGGAAGACCACACTTTCAAATCTTTGTTCCTCCATAATCTTCATGAAGGTGTGCGTTATGAGGTTACCATGCATTGTAGAACCAAGAAACTTACCATGCAGGAAATCAGGAAATACGCGCAGGTGGCATGGGAAACACGTGTCCGGCCCAACAAAGGAGCCGATAGTGATAAAAAGGTTCTGCAGATTCACGCCGAACCAGAAAAGAGTTTAGGTCTGGAGGGACATGAGATGCCTCCCTTCAAACCTAAAACTAGATTTGGCCCTAAGAAGCAACATGGTTTTGAGCCGCAGCAGAAGAAAGCTTCCCAGGATAGGAGAGGTCAGCATGGCAGCATGGAAGGTGAGAGGTTTCAAAAATGGCACAGGCCGGATCCAGATCGATACGGTAAGCAAACTGACAGGTCAGATAGGCCGAAAAGCACACATGACAACAAAGGCTGGAACCTGCGCATGGAGGAGTCAATGAGAAAGGAGATGGAGGAGACTTTTCGCAGGTCGCTCGCCGAAACCGTGCGTCAGATCGCGCCGCAGCCGTCCCAGCCATCATCCAATCCTGTCGACCCTCCAGGTAAGCCAGGCCCAAAACCCCCGCCAGCATGACTAGGCGTGGAGCAGGCTTCCCCTTCTAACAGAGTTTATCTGATTAAGGGGGGGGACCAACCGAAAATTCACCAACAACCTTCTAAGATCCCATTAACAGGTGATCAGAAAGCCCCTTTTCTAAGGTTTTTAGGTGAGCTAAACCATCATGAAAATGCACACCGCTTATACTGCTCGACAGTTATCGGAGGATGTGTAACTGCAAATGCTCTTTTAGACACGGGTTCCGAGATCAGTCTAATGTGCTCAGATTTGTTTGATGAGGTGACCAGAGCTATGGTGTCTTTTGGGAAACCGTTCCAGGTGGAGACCTGTAACGTGGGCATCACCAGCTACACTCAGGATCAGTCATGCATCACCAAACGGGCGTGGTTAGACATCACTTTCCGTGACATGACCCTGGTGCACCCCATCTACATATGTACTTTGGACACAGAACCTTTTCTTGTGGGTCAGGACCTGTTGAACAGGTTAGCCCCACTCATTGACTGCTATCATGGTCATCTTTGGGCCCAAGTGGGGACTCCCAAGCCCCTCACTTCTGGAAGTGGACTGCCCGTCC